>NC_089655.1:13080250-13380375 GCF_037042795.1 Molothrus aeneus
ACTAGTACTGAATTTGGGCAAGGTCAATATTTAGACAGTATTTCACTGCTTGAGGTGAAAGCAATAATTAGGGTTACAGCCAGAACAAAGAATGATTTAACTAAACTCCTAATTTCAGCTAATTCACCTATTCCTTTCTTTACTTCTAGGTCATTCAACTTTGTGAGTTACTGATAGATCCTTGGCTGGTACAATCTAATAATCAGTAGATGAAGTATAGGAACTGAAATAGAAATTAAAATTCAGTAGATTCTTGAATCCACTCAGTTTTCAGAAAACAGAGAGGAGACACTGCAGAGGAGTGCTGTGCCTCAGCATTTCTAGCTGAGAAGGACACATGCAAATAAGCAAAACATTCCAGAAAACCATTGAACAGCTGTACTTTCATGATGGGGGGCTTACGCAAGGAGAAAAATGCACAAGTTGACTTCTCTAAAAAATGTTCTCTTGGCAGCCTGCCTCCATTTAACTCTGCTTTAGCATCAGCACAGCCTGGCCAGAGCCTTTCCTCGAAGCATGCAGCACATGACGTACAAAGATGCAGCCTGAGCTTGTTTACTGAGAAACCATTAGTTTGTTGAGAAACCATACATGCCCTTCCCAGTCTACATTTATAAGATGTATATTGCCCTTTCATCTTTTTCTTTATAAACTCCTATTGGTTTTCATCTTTTCTCCTTTCTCCACTCATTCTTGTTGCCCAAGCCTAAATAGTTTTAATTTCTTCCCCTGCCAAGTGACCTAATAATTTTTGGTCTTATCTTCAGATAAATGACAGATTATACTAAAATTACTCTGAGCTTTCAAGTGAATTGCAACAAAGGATAGGAAACTCTCATGTTCCAAATGACATGCTGTTAGTATTCTCTTCTACTGGAGTGGCTCAGGGTTTGTTTCCTCCATCCTCAGGCTCTGTACTTATGTGGAGAAATGGAAGGCATGGGACAAGAATCAACATATGTTAACAAACTGGGACTCTAGTTGTGCTGTCTTTATTGTTTTCCTCTTGGTTTTGTTATTAGCATATTAGATTAGACAATTACAGTTTTTCTCAAATCAGGTAAAAAAATTTCTTTTCACATGGTCTTCCTAAAAAGCACTTCAAAGAAAAAAGGTTCAAAATCATTTTACCTTCAAATACATTTTAGGATGCCATTCCATGTTCTTAAACATAACATTAAAAAAAAAAAAAGCCATGTCAGTGAAGGACAGCCACACACCCAAGGAATTGCACGGTAATTTCCTAGCACTAAAGTGAAGCTCATTTAGCATCTCTGGGAAGGCACAGCACCACCCCTTCTGGGCTTCTCTGCACTTCTGTTTGCTTGAGAACTGGGACTGCACCTGCTTGAGGATGCACTGATTCACAGCATCATAGATTAGCTCACTCCAGCTGTAACAGCTGTCTTTGTTTTTCTGTCTCTGGTTGGTCCTCAGTACCCACAAGGAACATCTCAGGACAGCAAAGAGTTCACCAATTAATTTTATTTTCAAAATACAGCAATAAATTTTACTTTGGGGGGAAAAAACAGGAAACAAGCTGTACAAATTTGTCAGAACATCTATTTTGGGATCATTGTATTAGGTGTGCCGCCTTCCAGACAAAGCACTAAGGATCATAGTAACTTGTTTTCCATGGGTGATAATACCTTTCACACTGACATGGATTAAGGTGTCTATGTTTGACCTTTCCTTCTCTTTGATTAACCCCTTAGAAACTCACTAGTTCAATTGACTCATATATTCTCAAATTTTCTTCTAGTCCTCATAATGATCTGCCCTTAACAAGAGTTTTTTGCAACTGAAAGCACAATTGGGCCTCTATGCTTTCAGTGCTATACCTACCAACAGTTACAATGATACTAACTTCTCTTGGGCTTAGCTACATTACCATTTTAAAAGAATTTTTTTGTCTGAATAAACTCTTGTACTTTGCCAGTTACTCATACTGTTTTCTTTCCTTTCTGCCTTTGGTTCCCTTTTTCTGACCCTAATGAGCGATTCATTAAGAAGCCTCCATGCTGATCTTTTGCTTTTAATCTTTTAACTTTTCCCTCCAGGCTGTTCCTAACATTCTCATTTAGGGAAGAAAAGTCTTTTCTGAGGAGTATTGCCGTTGTGTGATATTTTCCCACTGTAAGGATGTCTAAATTAATTATATAATAAGAAAAGTAATCAAGTGTCTCAGTCAGACACAGTGAACCAAATCCTATTACAGATGGCTGAATTACAAGACAAAGCTTCCTCTGAACTAAGGTGTTGAAACCTAACATCCATTTCCTTGCCCAGAAATCCACACTACATTGCCTTTGCTTCTTCAGTAAGACAAACACTATTTTTCAGCACAAAGTCAAAAGAAAAAAAGTGTTCAATGCAAGGTTTGCTTTCCTCAGAGCTGTAGCACTGACTGGTGGGAAGTTACATGGAAATCACCAACCATGACACTGGAAATGTAGTGATAAAGCTTTCACATTGGCTGGTTTAGTTACCATGACAGACACTTCAGTGATACTGGTTTGTCTGTGCTCACATAGAAATGCTACATATGCACACATGTTTGTATTGCAGTTCATGTCTTCACTAGTAAAAGCAAAAGATTCTGTTTCTAACTTTAACCACATTCGTGAAAGGTAACAGGAATAGGAGTCATTAGAGGGAAAGTCTTTCTAGGAAATAATATGCAACATGAGCTACTCTCAGTCAACTCATATAATTTCCATTAGAATAGAAAGTGGAACACCTCTGTATGGAGGCAATCTCCCCATTCCTGGAGTAGAAGCAGAGAATTTTCAGTGTTTCTTTTCCCTCCTGCTTTCTGATTAGCCATCATTACAGATGAAGGTAATTGCTCTGCACAATGCATTTCTAAAGCTTGTCATTCATTAATTTTAATTTGCCTTCTATAGCTGGGGGGAAGCAGAGGGTTGGGCGGGGAGTGGGATGTAAAAATAAAAAGCCCATCCTGCATATTGAGCCTGTAAAGCTCATGGGTGCATCACGGTCTCAACCTAGTGATGTAGCTCAATGGCAGGAAAATGTTCTTTTGAGGATTAACATACCAGGTAAGGCTTCAACACACATCAGAATGTTGCCATGCACATCAAAATGTTACTGATTTGCTTTACAGCCTGGAGCAAATCTATGTAAGCTCTCTGGTGGCACCTTTCTTGCTGGTTTACAGGAAGGTACAGAAAGGCAGTTCCTTGTACCAGAAAAGTAGAAATTATTTTCAGAGTTTTTTGCTGATTGCATTAGTATCTCACCTTTAGCTAAGAAAAGTTCAGGAGTGCAAATAAACTGCACACATGGTCATTCTTGCCTCTGTATCTTCTGGCTCAGCAGCAGAGCTACACGACACTGTGGTCTCTGAATAAAATAAACTACTGGAAAAAACAAGGAAGCCTCTATTTGGGCTAACTGGAAATTCCACAAAGTGCTATCACCTCCCAACTCTGTCTACAAAATTATTAGCTGTGTCCTCTACCCTTCTTCCTAGAAATATCCTTGCCTAGAGGGAGCAACAGAAACCTAATTAGAACATTACTTTTGGTACATTTATACTAGTAACACCACTGATTGAGTTGTGTCTTTCACAGTAAAGCTGTAAGGCAAAAAGAGCAAAGATCAAGAAAAATCCTTTTCTCCCAGAAGCAGGGAATTTGGTTCTTGAGGAAATAGTTGAAGTTCTGGCCTTTCCATTCCATTTTCTGTTGTAATCTCTGCCAGGAACAGAAAAGGTTCCCACAGTGATTGCATATTGCTGTGGGCATGTCACTCATGCAGTAACCATTATATGATTTAGATGCATGATTTATGATTTATATGCATGAAATACCTTTTTCTAATTAATTATTAACAACCACTAATAGAACCAAGAGTTTAAGCTTACGTAAATCTCACCTGTTTTTACCTAGAGGCTGGTAAGCAAGTTCTGTCTTGCAATTATAGCAGCTTAAAGAAGTAACCTTTTCCCCCCAAAAAGGCCGCTCTCCACTGACAGCTCCCTTCTGCTGGACAAGTGCAACCACTAAGATTGAGATCTGGACAATGAAATTTCAACTCTTCCAGTGTTGGATGCATTCCAGCTGACATTCCTTCCAGCAAGAATAGGATCGGAGACCACAGAGACCAGGACTAAAAACAGCACATAAAATGTACTATTAAGCTCTACTTATTAAGCTCTACTTGCTTGAAATGACAGTAATATAACAACATTTCTCCTACAAGTTGGGCAGGAAGAATAGTTGTTACTGCTATTTTTTGCACATTGAAGAAGGAACCCTCAAGCTTCAGTGAAGAGGACCATGGTAACTTAGGGCAGACTCAGAGCTGTAGGGGATGTCCAGTAAGCTAATTGTGATTTATATATGATCTGAAAGGAGGTGAGATACCCCACTCCTTGTACCTGACCTCTGCCCTCAAAACTGGCCAAGATAACCTGTGCTCACAGCAGTGCTTTTTATTTCAGTATGGTTCTTTCTTTCTTGCCTCTCCACAGCATTTTTAATATAAGACAGAAATATAGATCTGGATCAAGGCCAGAATTAATGTAAATTCCCTTACTTCTCAGATTGGAGGCGTTCACAATAGAATCTTATGGCGCATTACATATAGAAGCAATGGAGATATTTCAGATGTGGGGTTAGGTATCCATTTGTGTAGGATGTGCCATGCAATGTAATACAAAAGCTAAAACAAAAAACACACAAACTTTAAAACTTCCTACTCATGGAACTAAGCTGTGAGAAAAGAAACTTAAAATTATTTCACTTGCACTTAATAAACTTGAATTAGATTTCTGTCTTTTATTAAAAACAATCACATGGGGCACACTGTATTTTATATAGGCAATTCCAACTGCAATAAAGGAAATGTGTTAATTCATTCATTTACTATCACTCAGAGAAAGTAACTGTGCAGCATGTAACCTTTCACAGCTCAAACTCATCTCCTTTTTATTCATTCTGGGATTGATGGCTTAATTCTGGTTAATTATTGATTTTACAGGTACTTCCAAATACCCTAAAGATACTTCAAAATCCGGCATCAAATTTGAAGTTATAAACCTGCAGTAAAATGTGTATTCATACTAAAATATTACATTCTGCTGCTATTCAAAAAACTTTTCATATCAGTGCAGAAAACCTTACCAATTCCAATCCTACATTGTTCTGAAATACCTTTATCCTTCATTTACTTTCATCTAATGTGCAGCAAATGACATTGTGAGCAGTATGAGGCAACAACATGATCCTGAGGAGCAGACCTTAGGTTAGCCTGCTGATTATTGATCATTTTTATCTCCTAGAAGGGCACCAGTCTTCCTTTTTGGTAAAGCTAATGGCCAGAGCAGAGGTGCAAAATCCTATGCTGGGTGGTAGCTAATGCACTCATTTCAAAGTCTTAATATGCTGCCTACATGTCTTCAGCCCCTTCTACAGAAAGAGACAATTCTTTACCTTGTGTTATAAACAAGAGCAGTGACTGCTTCCTGCTATAACAACTAATTTTCATATTTAAAAACTAATTTGGCTATAGGTTTAATAAGCTAGATGAGGAAAAGATGATATTCATTTCTGTCAAGCCAGACCAGCCAAGGTGACAGGACACCATGAGAATCCCTTTTCAAACATCATCTTTGCTGAAGCTTAGCATTGTGATGTTTAGTTTCAGAAATACTGAAATAGAACTATTAATCTAGAAATCCATTTTACTTTGTTTATTTAATTATCTTTTCAGTTCTAACTTACTGCTCTGGGGAGAATTTTATATTCATTTCCTTAAGGTTATATGATACCTAAGACATATATAAACACCAGAGAGTTTGCAACACATTCATGCAGCCTTGGTCAAAGAGAGAACACAGAGATTGTTCTAATGATTAAAGGGAAAAAGAGACCAGAAAATTAGGTAGAAAAGTCTAAAATATCTGGCATACACTGTCAAGCCAGGGCCAGCAGTGTCTAAAACCACCACCCCACTGATCCTCCACAAGAGATTAAACACACTGCATCCTGACAGTGGTTAATCTTTCAGTGTTTTGGAGTCCAGTTCTACATGGATTAAACCCAAGAATGTTTTCCTTACCCTTAACAGCAGAGAAAACAAATATGTGTATATAAGAGGAAATCAATGTTTACTTTGAAACTTAAATCTAGAGAATCCTAAAAATTAATCCTATAAACTAAAAGAATTCTATTTACTCTCTACTTTGGCTCTAACGAGTGCCCTGTTGATCTGTCAGTCAACAAATTTTGTAAAAAAAAATCCCCATAATCACTGCTATGGTAGCATTCACTAAATCACTAAGTTCTGGTGAGGTTGAGAAACCAGCGAAGTTGAGCAATCCTTTCTTGGCATTAACTTCTACAAGTAAAATTTTATAGAAGCATGTACACCAGGGCTTCCCAGATTCTGGGAAAAAAAAAACCCAAACACATACACAATCTGGGGATTGATAGTCAGCTTTGTCCAAAGAGCTAAGTAGTAGGAAGAGATTTCCAGTGTTTCTGGACTCTGTATGTACAGTGAGAGTATATGCAAACAATAGTCCAAACTTTCCCTGCTACTGCAGCTGCTCTCATTACAACTGTGACATCATTACACTGTGGATTGCTAAAAAGAGCAGAAAAATGTCACATCTTACATTGTAGTATTTTAGCATTTCATGTCCAAAAAATATACTTGAAAGATTTTTTTCATCACTCCACAGCCCCATAAATTAGTGTTTGGAAATGACCTTTCACTTATGCCAATTTTTGCCACATTGATTTCCAGCACAAAGTGTAAGTGTGCAAATAACAGATGAGACTTCTTTATTCCTCATTTTAAATCTAGCCAACTGCTTGCTGGTTTTCTATCTCTATATATCACTTCCATTCTCTCTAAATGCCCCTATTTTTAGCAACCTAAAGATATACACACTGTATGCTTGTACCCTTAAGTGCACAGAGATAACTGACACTGAATGACCCAGTGGACATAAATACAGGACAAGATACTCATTAGTCCAACTCATCTGTCACAGGACACTAGAGTTTGTCTTTTTTTGGTTCTAGTTTGCTCATTTAATATTTTCAATGAAATAAATCTCATTGTGACACTAAGAACCCTCCTGCTCCATCTGAATTAAAAGCTGTTTGCCCTTTCCAGCATTAGGGAACTATTTAGGTAAACACATAATTTGAAACAGAATAGCAGTATCATGCACTGACATTTTCCAAAGAGGTAATGACAAATCCAAGTATATTAGTAAAAGTGGGGTATGGTGGTAGTGTAAAAACTATTAAATATGTTTCTATTTTCAAATTACTAAATTGCTTAAAATTCAAAAAATGGACACTCTATTTGGATGACACTGTGTAGGCTTGTGTTACCTTTTAAGTTCTAAAAGTCCCTTAATTGCTTAAAAAAAAGAGTAATTATAAAGTGTCATTTTCAGCAGTAAAAAGAATTCATTCAAAATTGGCTGATATTTGGATTAATAACATGCCTAGCTAGATCTAAAATAATCTTAGTTGAATAAGTAGGTGTCACTATTTTTTCATCCACATTGCTAAAGTGAAGTTTTTTTAAAATTGTCTTCTTAATTTGTGTCACAGAGACCATAAACTGCATATGTCTTTGAAACAATAAAATATCAGAATCTTATTCTAAGTCTTAAAAGTGCAAGAACTGGACTCAAAGTTAGGAAAAACCAGGAATGTGCCAGAATATAGGAAATTAGATAGAAGCTGCTAGATGCTAAAATAAAGTGAAAATAATTACCTCTGATATATTAAATTTAAATAAGTACAGGTACAATAATATATATATATTTTGTCATATGTTTTCATCTTGAACAAAGGGGATATTTTGAAAAGTGATGGTACTTGATGGGAAATACAGACCTCTAGTGGTCAAAATCTACATTATATGAGCTAAACTTGAAAGCAATTTAAATGTCACTATGCTTAACTGTTACTTTCTTTTGCATTTTACTCCCCTATAATCATGCAAAATCATACACACCCCCAATTCCACTGTTCAGACATTCGACAAGCATTGATTTTTCCCAGAGGAAAAAGTCCCTTCATCTGTTCTTTTTCACATAAATTTTATGACTGAAATTGAGTAGTTGAAAGATACTTGGGAAGTGAAGAGAAAATTAATGAGAGTAGTCCATGAGAACAAACAGAAGATAGATGTTAGTGCTTCTCAGAATAAGCTATAAAGCCATCCTACAGAAGGACAGGCTCTTTTGAAGTGTGGCAGAGGAAATAAACACAGAGAAGTTCTTACAGAGAAGGTCAGAGTACATAAACATTTCACATTTGCAAGGTAACAGGAACTTAGGGTAACAGGAACTTTTGTTCTGCTAGCACAAAAAAGTAATAACCAATTTAGGTTTCAATGTTATAGAGAACCAGATCCTGAAAAGATCACAGGTAGTTTATTTTCCAACTATGTAGAGCCAGCACAAGTAAAGCAGACCAGCTTGAACTCTTGCAAGGGGAAGGCACAAAGAATCCAAAAATAGGTTAGAGCATTAAAAAGATACATACTTTTAAATAAATAAAGCACGCATCAAAAAATTAACAGCAATTTCAACAGACTGGCAGCTGCCTCAGCTACACAGCTGTTAAAAGAAAATGCTACAGTACAAGGTCCTGCAAGTTCTGTTTGTTCTTATGTCAGACCACCTCCTGATCCAAAATTGCAGAGCAGCTTGACAGCTGCTGGCACAGGTCTGCTGAGGTTTGCTTTGTGTTTTTGGTGTTTGTGAGCTGATGTACAGCCACTCTCTGGTGCTGTACTACCTATCACAGCTCCTTTCCAGTAGTATTTTGATTTATTGGCATTTAACAAATTCAGATGCTGACCTCTGGGGAAGGTACCTGCAGTGATGACAAGAGCCCACTGTAATGGCCCCACAGCTGGAATTATGTACCCTTGTTTGTATTTCTCTTTCCCTTCACAATTCAGCTATCAGCTCTGGATTAAAGATATTTAGGAAAGCCATCAGTGGGAAATACAGACTGTTGGAACTAGCTGAAGAAATAAAAGCCAGGAGAAACGTAAATCTATAGCTTCACGATGGTACTGCTCAGGAACTCCAGGAAAGCACAGAAGGTGCTGAAGTGTAGGTGTGAAATAGAAGTAGCTCTATTCACTAAGGCCATAAGGATAGAAAGGGTTACTCTATGGCATAGAAAAAGACCCCAAAAGCCTTTGTAATAAAGCATGTGTAAGTGTCATTACTTTCTCAGCAGTTAGAATAAATTAGGAAAGGGGGGAGCTAAATTCTTAAGATAAAGGAAAGTTTATGCCACCAGAAAGAAATAAATATAGCTAATATACTGAACATATTGTTCCAAACATTTTTCATTGTATATTCTCCATGTGCAAAAACTTTACATAAAAATAGAATGCAGTATCCTCTTAAATAAGGAACTAGCTTCTCATTTGTAAGAAAAGCAAATAACCCACCCACTGTCAGAAGGAAAGTGCACATTATCTAGTGATAAGGTGGATGAGCTGTGGCAGGATTGGTCAGCCTCAGTTTATTTAGTCTTTGTCAAAGCAAATATTAAGTACATTTTTGTTCAAAATCTGACTTGTGACACCTGCTTACCTGTTTTTAGTTGATAAAGCTCTCATAGAAAGTCACAGCCTCTGCTATCTTATCTTTCAGTAGGCAAAGTGCTATTTACCTTGCATGAGCCCAGCATTCCTTTTTTCCACAGACAGTTTAATTAGGATGCATGTTCACCCAACAGAAGCAATGAATGGAGTGGTAAATAATAGTTGGTTGAGCAATCTGAAGAATTTCATTATCAGTGACTTATTGTAATCATTGTAATTAAAAAAGATAAAAGGTCAAAGAGGTAAGTTTAACGTCAGAAGAGGTACTTGCTACTCACCAGATAATTTGTTGGAAATTGATGCCCACCACACCATTCACAGTCACAATTCAATCCTGTTAGAAAAAGCACCTTGTGTATCAGCCTTAAAGCGATCCAATTATCATTATGTTAACACAGGTCATTTGAGATGCTTTACATGGAATTATCAATGTGCACAACTTAATGTACACATTTAAGTGGCCAGCATCTGCTTTGCATGTGTGCAACCATGATTCTGGGACAAGTAGATGAACTGTGGCAAGTGAGAATAACAGGAAAAACTGAAGGTGGTATAGGAAAGAAATCACTGCCTGTGAGGAACTCACTGCTGCAGTGGCCCTCTCACGCTGCTCAGCACAGTCCTGGGCCCATGCCTTCCAAAAAAAATTACCTTCTCCAACTTTGAAATTCTCCTAATGCTCTGAAGCTACAGTTGTGCTCAAGGAAGTTGATCCACCTCAGGCTAGCTCTGAAAGTTTAGAATTCCCAAGAAATTTAAAAATTCCATTTGGGATTAGCAGTGCCTTCCTTAGTGTGCTTCATTTGTAGCTCCTATGAGGTTCATTCTCACAGTTCAGTTCATTCAGACAGTTTTCAGATACCCAGATGGCAATCCATATGTGCTTACCCAAAAGCAACCACATTACATATTTCTGTTTCCTTGTCATTTACTGAAAATATTGATGGATTTATTTTAATTATTGATTGTAATTCCTTAGTATAATTTAAAAGGGGTAGCATACCAGATACATCATTTGCGCAATTTCACTGACTTCAGTGTTACATCAAAACCTTTTACCTCCAGAAGGATTATACAGTCTTACAAAGGAAGATTGAGTATAATTCTATTTCTTGACAAAATTCCTGATTCTTCATGGGAATTGTTCTGCCTTTTCTTATTTCCCAAGCTCCAGAATATGCTCAGGCAATTCAATACCTCAGAGTGCCAAACAATTATTCCCAACTGAATCATTTTTTATTTTAACACATTTCTGAAAATGCAATAGAATTACTGTTACTCTTTCTTGAAAGAACATATGCTATTAATTAGTATCAGCTAAAGCTACTGCAGACATGAAACAGTACAGGTCACCATGTGGGTAGAAAAGGGAAATTGGAAGCAAAACAACACAATGCAGTACACTGAAAGGGTGTGTGAGGAGACCATGGGAAAATTGCCTTGGCATCTACCATTGCACAGAATCAACCCCACCAGAAGGTAATATTCACCCTCAGCTGCATCTGCCTTAAACACTGAATCTGTCACTCAGTACACACGGAGCCAAATTGTACCAAATGGTACCAGGGACTGGTGACTCTTGTCACTGAGAAAGGTATTGGCCCAGGCCTGGCCCATATTATTGCCAGTCAAACTTGCACAGGTGATCTCCCAGGCAGAAACTTCACTCCAGATTCTTACTGCAAAGTTCTGGGCTGTCATTTTACTGGCTATATAAGGGAGCAAAACTATAAGTGACCATGCTGCACCAGCCTGTAGCTGGGACAGGGCAAATGTTGCCAGACCTTGATGTTGCAGAACATATCAATCACTGTCAAAGTTACTTTCATAACCATGGATGAGATAAAAGGATTTATCTTGAAATCGTTCTAGTGTGGTTTCCCTGTCCCAGAGATAGGCTGACCTTCCACAGAGCCAAACACCTTGTGTTTGAGATTTGGCACAGTTTAAAAGCCAGGTTTTGCTCAGGATGAACTAGAGTGCCACATGTGATCAGAATAGCAAACCTTTCTTTGTGTTAGCTCTATTTGCTTGGCTTGTTAATTTCTTAAACATGGCAAAAATCGCTGATGCCGTTTTGAGACATCCATACCAACTGAAGCAACAAGACTAATACACAGAATGAATTGAAGGGACTGGGAGGTGTTGCATGGCACATCTTGACGAAGTGTCTATTAGTTGCATTTTAATAGATGCCCCCAACTTGATAGAATTATTACCTATCAATTACCTAAATCTTGACATTACCCTGCTAACTTTTCAGAAATTAATCAGGTTATGAATGCAAACATATGCTACAACATGAGCTAAGATAGAGAAATAACAAGTCTTCAAAAGGCCAAGAGCCAAAGGGTGACCTTGCTCACAAGATGCTGCCTGCAACCCATATTCTGGTTTCAGTTCCTGGCTCCTTCAGACTTCCTGTGTGGGTTTTGCTCAAGTCTTTTTAATAGGGAAAGTGTGCCTCACTTTCCGTATTAAAAATACAGTCATTTGTAAAAAGATTGGTCTTCCAGCAAGAGGAGTCAAACACTAAACTCGGTGGCATTCTGAACTCAAAAGGAACACCAGTGCAAAAGCACTCAAATAATGAGCAGCTGCATCTGTGACATCACTGGTGTGTCTGTAATGATGGGCATCTCTGCCTTCTGAGTGCATCTGTACTGCCCAGGGACTTGGGGTTGGTCTTCCACTTATAAAGAGTTTCTCTGCCATTTGGGGTTTGCTTTGTTTTGGTTTTGAAGCCAAAGTATTTCAGTTAATCTTTGTTTTAAGCAGCACAAGTTAGGTTTGGCTTATAGCTGGATCCTGCAAGCAGCAATAAACACTACTCTGCCATAATAACTATAATTTTTTTTAAACATCCATTATTATTCAGGGAAGACTATCTGGTTTTAGACTCCAGAAAGTAATGAGTATTAGAGTCACTTACACTGTATTACCTGCTTTCTAAAGTAATCAGTCATTAATAAAGAAATTATTCTTACAAAACACACAGGCCTTGGCAAACCAAACAGGTGCCCTTTAAAGGAGATTTCATACCCTTGCTGAACACTTAATGTGATCCAGAAATACACCCTCAATTCTTAGATACATAAATTTTGTCAGCAACTAAGAAAGTAATATGTTCCCCCTTGCACCCTTCGTAAACTCTTTGTACAGTAAATTAATGTACAACAGATCTGGACATGTCTGGATTTTCAGATTTTCTTCCCCTCACTAGTAGTTAAATGCCATCTTTCCAAGCCAGATGGGGAGCTAAGTAACCTCCGAATATTTAAAGTATTTTTGGTACAACAGAATACTAGACTGCGTGTTTTCATCTTTCTCTGTGATGTAAAAATTTTTCAAAGAATTAAGATCAATGTATAAATAAATTTCTAGTGATTAATCTCAGAGATACAAATGAGTACCTAATCTAAAGTCACTTATTTTCTTAATTCATTGCAGTTTGTATTTACATACTTAATTAGTATTCAGAGTGCTTAAGTTTAGTTTCTGAGATATCTGAATAACTTACCTCATTAAATATGTCACCTATTTATGGAAAGAAAATAATCTAAATACTCTGCTGAATTTATAGTTATCTGCTATTTTCAGTCTGTCTTATGATTTTTGACATATGTTCACTAACAGTATTATTTTAATTTGGAACTTTGTTAATTGAAAGATGGTTTTTAGATTTCATTTATGTTAAAAATAATCTAAAAATGTTCAGCCTACTCCTAACATTCTTACCTCTGTTTTACTCTGCAAAGTCTGTATTAAAATACAAATTGGTTGATAAAACACTTGAAGATGGCTTATTTTAAAATTCAAAGACATTATGTTAGACTTGAAAAAACCTTGACATTTAGTTGAGAATTGTTAGAAATTAAATTTCTGTCACAAATACTGTTTTCTTCCTTTTTTCCCTTCCTAGGTGTGAGCTTCATCTTTTCTCCCTGAAACTAGGTTACAGCTGAGGAGTTCAAGATGATTCCTAATTACTCTACTGAAGAAACTGTTAAAAGAATCCACGTGGACTGTCCTGTTTCAGGACGGCACAGCTACATCTACATTATGGTTCCAACCGTTTACAGCATCATCTTTATCATAGGTATATTCGGGAACAGCCTGGTCGTCATTGTCATTTACTGCTACATGAAATTAAAAACCGTAGCCAGCATCTTTCTCCTCAACCTGGCCCTGGCTGACTTGTGTTTTCTAATAACTCTGCCCCTCTGGGCAGCCTACACGGCCATGGAGTACCAGTGGCCTTTTGGCAACTGTTTGTGCAAGCTGGCCTCGGCGGGGATCAGCTTCAACCTGTACGCCAGCGTGTTCCTGCTGACGTGCCTGAGCATTGACCGCTACCTGGCCATCGTGCACCCGGTGCAGTCGCGCATCCGCCGCACGGTGTCCGTGGCCCGCGGCACCTGCGTGGCCATCTGGCTGCTGGCCGGCGTGGCCAGCCTGCCCGTCATCATCCACCGCAACATCTTCTTCGCCGAGAACCTCAACATGACGGTCTGCGGCTTCCGCTACGAGAGCAACAACACCACGCTCCGGGTCGGATTAGGCTTGTCCAAAAATCTGCTGGGCTTTTTAGTTCCTTTTCTGATCATCTTAACAAGCTACACCTTAATTTGGAAGACGCTGAAGAAGGCATATCAAATTCAAAAAAATAAGACTAGAAATGATGATATCTTCAAGATGATTGTAGCAATTGTGTTTTTCTTTTTCTTTTCCTGGATTCCTCATCAAGTGTTCACTTTTCTGGATGTGTTGATTCAATTACATGTAATAACAGATTGCAAAATCACCGATATAGTGGATACAGCTATGCCCTTCACCATTTGCATTGCTTACTTTAACAACTGTCTGAATCCCTTTTTTTATGTGTTTTTTGGAAAAAACTTTAAAAAATACTTCCTTCAGCTAATAAAATACATCCCACCAAACGTCAGCACACATCCAAGCCTCACAACCAAAATGAGCTCCCTCTCCTATCGGCCACCAGAAAATATCCGCTTGCACACCAAAAAGACTGCTGGGCCCTTCGACACTGATTGAGGCATTGCACAAAGTTCTTCTTTTGAACAACCTCGTGTGTGAAGCACCAAGAACAAGAAGATTCATCTGCGGTCCTGAACATCACAGCTCATTACAGCAACACTGGATCACCTCAGAGAAATCATACTGTAAAGGGTCAGCAGTGGCCTTACAGCTTACATTGTAAAGAGGACTGCTTTGTTTTCATTTCACTTTTCTTTACTGAAAGCAGCCTAAGTTTTGGACAGGTGTGTCAGAGTTCCTGCCACATCCCACTGTTTGCTTGGAACTACAAAAGAAGGGGAGGGAAAACTCCTAACTTAAGTTCACAGGTGTTTAAAAAGGAAAAGCTTGTATAAATAACATGAAATACAAAGAACCTGACTTGCATATATGTGAACTATTCTGTTGAAGAAGTGGAGTTTTGTTTCTTGTTTTGTTGGTTTATTTTTAATTACATAAATGTTCTATAATCATATTTATAATATATTTTCAAATATATGCTATAAATAGAGGCCCAATTTTAAACTCAAATGGAAACTTAAGGTCCTTGAAATTGGTCTTATTCTGATTTATGCTCCTATTTTTTAATGGCAATTTTTTCATAATAATATATGCAATAAAATGCAGATTTATTTATTAAATATAGAATAAATATATTTTTAGATTTATATTCCTACTCATACATTTCAAACATTGCTTCAGAAATGTACATTTATATCTCAGCGGGTATTTTTCTAGTAGTTAAAAAATAACTACGTATATGCACAGAAATGGGGTTCACTCAGCCTTTCCTCATAAAAAGCCACCCTGACTTTGAATAACTTTATATACAGAGGGAGTTGACTCCATACTCTGTATGACTAAAATTAAAAAAATTCTAATTCCTGCACATTTAGTAAACTCATATACTGATAAGCAAAAATATGACAATGCTTATGCATCAGTTTAACTAATAATACTTCTAGTCCCATCGCAAAACATCCGAGATCAAACTTTACTCTTGGCTTTTACGGAATTTCTCTCCATTTATTTAAAATTATGCCCAGGGTATTTTCTCCCTGTAGAACATTTTTTATTTATATGGAACAAATTCAGATTTATACTAGTATAAATCAGAACTAAAGTCTGGCTCAAAATCTCAGTACAAATCAAGAGGAAAGGAGACAAGCACTGTGGGAAGTTTCCACCAATGATATCCTCATATGTGTCCTTTTTACCTCAAATAATGAGCTTCAGATAATATTTATGCTTGATTCACACCCATTTATTGTCTTCAAAGATAAATGAGTTCATAAGTACTCTTTGACACTACAAAACTTAAGAAAAAATCCAAAACTTTACATATATCATGTAGAAAATTACATGCCCCTCGAGAATTTACAGTATTTATTATCTTCAAAATCATACATATAATGTGGCTTTGTCTCAAGTAGCGAGTGGTTGGATTATGCATATTTTCTGATGATCAAAATCAAAACACAACAAAACAGTTATTTCTGTAGTTCAATAATTTTTAAGGAAAAAATGGGACTACAACCAGGTCTAGAAATCTTCCTACTCTTTCATTCACCTATACTAAGAGAATTTTTTTCAGTTTTGCCTTTGTTCTTCCAGCTGCAAAAATGGGAACAATGTGTCTACTCATACATTGCAAGGCGCTGTGACGAGTCACAACTTCTAAAGCTGTATGATAAAAAAAACTCTCCTTCATTAAAACTTTAGGTTAATTTAATTGCAAGCCAGTATCTTGACAGTTGAAGCCTGAACGTCATTTAACTATGCCATTTAAAAATATATTTTAATTGTTATACTGAATACTTTCTATTTAGTTCATATCCTTATATGTGAGACAGCCATTTGCTTAAATTGAATGTGGCAGTAACCCCATGCATTATCAATAGCACTCAGAAAAGGACCAGTGCCCCAGCCCTCTTTAAGCTGACAAAGGACTGGCAGAGACTGCCATTTATCTGTATTTTGTT
Organism: Molothrus aeneus; assembly: GCF_037042795.1. NCBI lineage: Eukaryota > Metazoa > Chordata > Aves > Passeriformes > Icteridae > Molothrus > Molothrus aeneus. Next base: position 13,096,894 of record NC_089655.1, read on the forward strand.
CATGGACACACATGCACATGCTGAGCAGCATCAGGAGCTTCCCCTGGCAGAAGCATCTCTGTCCAGCCATAATTCTGCATGCTGTGCTTGCCACCTGCTGGATGCAGCCACAAATTTGCTTTACATCTCAAAAGTTGTCACAGGAAGCAACAGCAACACTTCCTTGCCACCTGAAGGATCTGAAGATCCTCATCTGTGGCAAAACTCCTCTATAAATGAAACACAAACTTGTCCATCTGTGAGGCCAGTAACTTCCTTGACAGGGTCTAAGCAAACATTTTCTCATCAGCTGCTCATCCCTTTGGTCACTGAAACCCAGTGTCCCCAGTGACACAACAGGGAGCTCATTTGCAAAACATTGATTGCATTACTACAAGAGACATCTCAAAGACATAAAAATCAAAGCCATTGGTTACTCATCTTGATCATTTCATGCCAGATCCTTCAGTTTTAAGAGGCTGTGTTTCCTAAGCTACTGGTGCCACCTGCATCTGCCTGTGCCATGTGAAAGAGCAGGAGCATGCGCATTCAGCTGTGTTACTGGAGGAAAGGTAGGAAGGGATTGCACCTGGTGTGCTCTTAGGGCAGCACAGACCTTGAATTGATAGGCAAAGAAAGTGGAGGGGACAGCTTTCCTAAATGAAGCGGGGAAATTTTTGTTCTCCTACGCAGTAAGGAAACAATCATCACCTGCCAAATATACTACCTCCTTAAAAAACAAACAAAACAAAACAAAAAACCAAACAAAAAACCCAACAAATCAGCAGATACTGAAAAGAGCCCAGAGATAAAACTCTGAAGCAACTCTAACTGGGTAGCAGCAGAAAGTAAACTCCTTGGAGCACAGAGTTACTGTGTGCAACCAGATGCTGCAGTTTCACAACACCCCAAACTGACAGCTAAGGGAAGAGCCCAGAGGATGGACACCCACACCACCTCTACCATGTATCTGCATCCAAGGCAGGTGCTGGGAAATGTGTTATTGCTGAGCCTTACACTCCCCTGCCCACCTGTGCATGGGGCAGGCAGAGCACAGGTGAGGCAGAGGGGACAGTCTGGCCTTAGCTGGAGACTCTTGGCCCTGTGCTCCCTACTAAGGGGCAGAATATTCTTTGGTGCAAGGACCTACCAAGTGCCAACAAAGGAGGGAGTAAGATTTGGCTCTGTATGACTTTGCCATCTTTGGGGAACTTTGGATTGAGTCCTCTTAATATCAAAAGAAAACTGGCTATAGATGTTTAAGAACAAACTCCCATTACCTTAAAACCCACAAAGTTAAAACTATTGATATGCAATAGTATGCAGTTGTTTTTAAAAGGAGTACCCACAGTGCTTTTCATTTCTGTGATGACCAAAGTAAAATACTACAAACTCTGAGTCTGTCCTTGTACTCTGCTGTTGTGAGGAACCCAAGTCAGTACTAATGAGAACAGCATACAACCCTAAATGCAGGCATTACAACCCTCATTCCACCACAATTTGATTTATTTGAATGAACACCTTTTATTTCTGCTGAGTAATTACTAAATTACATATTTGACATGTACATGCATAATATCTATTTCTATTTATTGTGCAATAGTACTTTCAATGACTCATGTTTTGTGCTCTACTCCCTGCTTGCTTGCCCATTGTACACCCATCCTAAATCATAGTGTATCGTCTACACTGGTTAGCCAAATTCCAACAAAATCATTACAGGTAGAACAGGAATTCATCTGGCTTCTTGGCCTAACAATTTGTTCATGTTTACATTGTTAATCAAGAGGTTGCAGAGTAAGCACAAGACCAAAAGTCCTTTACCTTGCCAGCATTACTATTAGGTGATTTCCATTGTCTACATGAAACTGTGACAGTAGCAGAGAACAGAGTAAAGTTTTCTAGTTTTGTTTGAATAGCTTCAGCAAAGGTTTCTTTTGATAAACCTGACCTCCTTTTTAAGTGTACTAAAGTGCAGGTATTCCCAGGGAAATATTTGCCATTGAAAGGAGAAAAAAATCCTTGGGAGAGGGTGGTTGAAGGCCTAAAACAGAGACTTGCTGAATTTGTAAATATTAAATGTTAAATGTAAATATTTATTTTTGGTTTTGCAACAGACTGGGGGGAAAAATACACACACACACAAAGAAGAAACCTTTCAGCTTAGTGCAAAGTGAGGGCTGTTCTATCAATCACTGAGTGCACCTCCACAGCGACCTCCCAGCCAAGGCTGAACTAACAAACCCTCAATGCTACGGCCCAGCTCAAGCTCAGTGTCACCAGCGAGCTCTACAGACATGGCAGGACACTCAAGGGATGGGGACAGAGCAGATCATGTCTGAGAACAGCATTGTGTCATCTTTTTACTGAACTAGTGCCATGGGCACCAGCTTTGTAGTTGGCAAGTCAGTTAACAAAAACTAGGTATTATTTTCTTTTCAATATTTTCTTGCAGTTGTAGCTTGTGACTTGTGGACGTTAAATGTTTTCTATTTCACTAGCCATAGCTTTCTATCATAGAAGTTTACCTCGATTATATAACAACTTTCACTGTCTGAAGTGTTACTAAAACCATACAGGTCATGAATAAATGCCTTTGTATGAAAGTCATCTCCACTTCTGTGTTAAGCATCCAAAGCAAAGAGATCTGTTTCTGTGTTGGAAGTACTATACTGTTATCTGTGTAACTACAGCTATACATGTACATATAAATATTTTTTAGGCAATATCATCCTCAAAGTATTTCTGTGTAATGCTGTAATATTTTATACCACTATTCCTCATTACTTTTAACCCTGATCCTAATCCAGCTCTCCCTTAAAGCTTTGAGATGTGTCTGCAATTCTTATTGGAGAAGATACCCAGCTAGCTCCAAAATCACTTGTAGAACAGCAGTTCAGTAATTCATGTCTGTACCCCAGAACAGACTAAGCTAATGAAGTTTACTGAGTGGAGACTTAGCAAATTGCTAATTTTCCTACATACAAGTTGGAGTTTGAAGCCAAATTTAGGTTTAACCTTTTAGAAACTGAATTTAATTTTAGGGACGTATTTATTTAGAATACTGTGTTAAATACAGGATCACATTACATTATGAATGATAGCCTTGAACAGCCTGACTCAGGCTGCCTGTAGCTGAGTATTCCATATAAATAGATCCACTTAGCATATAAGCAGTGCCAGATTGTACTGTGGCTGCAGTGGAAACAGCATCAGGTTGCAGAAGGGAACCTGATGATAATAAGATATGACAATATGATAATAAGAAGGGATTGGGAAGGGGAGGAGGGGTTGACAGTGAAATGAATGGTAGATTGGATTTTGCCATTTCCAATTTGTATGAAAATAAAATAGAATTTAGTATTTAGCATATCCCTAGCAAACCCCGCTTCATACCGTGTCTTACAGTGTCACATGCTGGAAAAAAGTGAAAAACAGTTAAAGGTTAGGCCTATGAAATTTTTATGGCTTATCTGCTGTATAACTTATTTTTCATGTATATAAATTATTCCTCAGCTTTGTGTACTGGTAGTATTGTTAGGCTACAATTAAGCAAAGGCTCTGGGGCAGGACAGACAGAGCCATACCTTGGAGCTTTATCATGAGTGATGAGAGGTGAAGAATTGTTAGAAAAGGCTGGAAAGCAAGGCCAGTTGCTGAACAAATACAAAACTGTAAAGATAATTAACCCATTAAGTAACTTTTTTAAATTTTTTTTTAACCAAAGTCATGCAAATAATTAAAAATAATAAAGCAAAAAAGAATAGAAAATGCCGAAAGAGAATTTCAATTCCACTTAGAATTACAAAGAATTTCAAACATCTCCAACTCATATTCTCAAGCAAACACAAACTTGGCCATTTCTGTGAAATTGAATGAATAAACAGAAAAGTTGAAGTTAACAGATATGTGTAAGATGCAAGCAGCCGCTTTGCTACTATTGGCTTTTCTTTCAGAAAAAAAAGTTGAATTATGCACTTGAAATTTACCAGATAATTATATGCCCAGGAAAGGAAAACAACATATTGCCTATGGGCTTAGATGAGCTTTGCATACCTAGCCTGAATCCTCCTCCTGCTTAGCTAAGCCTGAATCTTCCTCATGCTTAGTTTATCACATGGCAGACAACTACTCCCCCCCCGCAAAAAAAAAACCAAAACAGCTAAACCAGAAAACAAAATGGAAATAAATAAATTTTGTGAAAATATGCATTACAGTAGTGCTATTTAATTTTTAAATCACCTATGAAACACTAAAAGATCTGAAATAACTTTGTTACAACAAGTTTATAGTCATGTAAGTAATTTTTAAGCTTCTATAAGGATCATGTTTTGCACTGTAAAAAGATCTCCAGGCATGAGCAGCAAGATTGCAGACCCAAAGCCCTCTTTCTGCACAGCAGCACCTATAAAGTGAGGCCACATGTATGATTTGCAGGATGCCTTTCAAAGGCAGGACATAAATAAGTGCCCCTGAGATGGAATGTCACTTGCCAGAGCATTGTTAGTGTTGAACCTGATTTTTGTGATGTGATTATTCTAGATACAAATGGAAAGAAGCAGTAGAAAGGCCTACTCTGTATACTAGACTGTACTATACAGTGCCATTTTTTATTTGTTAAATTCTGAATAATTATATTTCTGTTATTTTTTTATTTTCTCTGCTTATCTATGATGACTCTCTATACTGTGACCTGTCATTTTTACATGAGAGTACACAGCAGATACGGACTGTTCTGTTTAAAAAGGAAGTAACATATTTTCAGCAGCTTTCTGTCTAACACAGCTGCAAAACCAGTAACCTTTTTCACAGAGCCATCTACACCAGACTGGTTGTATTTTGAAATACTGAAAATATTAAAACAATACACAATAACATTAAATAAGTGTCAGTTTAACTCATTCTTCATACTGTATGTTTAGGCTGTTTCTCTCGAGTTTTGTCTCTCCTTAACCCTACAAGCAACTGAGTTTTTATCTTCAACTCAGCAATATGGAGGAGAACTATGTACAGAGTCTGACATGAACACTTGATTCTAGATAATGTACATTATCTGTACAGCTTACACCCTAGAAATTCTACAGTTGCTCATATTTTTTTCTTTAATCAGCAGTCTTTGTGATTTAATATCCTGTTAATTGAAGACTTTAAACATTTATTGGAAAAAATACACTGTATTTATTGCTTAAACTTAGATAACATTCTACCAAGGGATGTACTCCTACAATTCTTTTCACAAGGGATTCAACACTAATGTGTACATCAAATATGCTTTAAGTGCTTGACAGATCAGTACCAAAATGTCAACATTCTGTACTATGACCCAGAAATATGCATTTGATTTAAATGTGGAACTGAACCACAATACTGTCAAGACACTAGAAAATATACACTACATTTGAAAAAAAAAGCTAAAGGCATATTCCAATTTTTATCTCAGTTCCAGCCCAAAAGTCAACTGCAAACTTTTCATGCAAGATAAAGTTTTCCTTACACTTCACTGCTTATCTTGGAGCTGTTTAAAGGCTAAATTTTCTGCCAAGTTAGTTCAATTATTTTGACAAGGTTATCCCATGACAGAACATGCCTTTATCTCTCCTGACATATCGTTTGATTGGAGAAGCTGACCAAGACTGCAAAGCTCCAAGGAGATCATCACCCCGCCATCCCAACCTGCACAGGAGATCAGTGTGCACAGTGCACAGCAGTGCAATCCAGTTTCACTTATTGCAAAATAAAATTTACTCCCCCAGCCCCATACAGCCATGGAGGCAATGACATCCTGAACAAAAAGTATTATGGGTAGAGATATCCCTGAAATTCAACTCCTATGCAATACCTACAATATTTCAGTTACTGACAACTGACTGCCAGCCAGCACATACCAACACACTACTGCTGCACTGCAAGTATGGGCTAGAACAAACACTAGGGCTTGTTTTTGTTTGGCAAAGCCTTGCATTCAATTTATCATGTCTACACTTAAATTTTGAGATTTCCACCCTATGTTTTTCTCCTAACAGCTATGCACGCAATACTCTAGGGGTTAAGTTCATTATAACAAAGGAGAAAAACATGGGCAATACTAACAATTTGCTCCAACACACACTGTGTTAATCCCACATTGGTTTTAAATATGTGTTTTCACAGAAAAAACAAAGGAATCTAAGACTTTCCCTATATGTTTTTAATTTGGGAAATGTTTGATTTCCCAAAAGCACAGAGCAACTCTCAGGAGGTCTCTAACAAATTTGAAAACAAACAAACATTCTTTTGCACAAGCTTTGAATCATAATGTAGACAGTATTTTAGATGCAAACTGCTGACTGCACATTTGACAGGATTTTGCTGGCAGTCATTTCAGTATTTCTTTCTCCTTCAGAGGGCCTCTGAGTAACAGGACATAAAATATTCTTTTAACAGAGGGTAAAAATTAAAATATACTCTGAACAATAAATACTGGAAGACAGGTCAATGCAGCTGTGGTTCCTAGAGCTGTGTTACCCACTATTAATTTCATTATGTTGAAAATGGTATAATTTCAAACTAAGAGCCTCCCTAATAGGCAGAAGTGGTCTGAAGGCTCATTATTATTTCAGATTCTTGTAAAGATATAAATCTTCAGGAATTATAGGACTTAAAGTTGTAAACATGCATTTAAGTATACTTTAAATCCCTTAGTATTCTACATTTCAACTTTCAAATTACAGCTTGTAATAGCAAGCATTGACATTGATGTAGAGAAGCAAAACAGGTCTGTAAACATTGGCCATAAACCTGTCACAGCTGTTCCTGTGTGCAGACCGACCATGCCTTGGAAGGTTCCCGTTGGGCAGTGCCAAAATCTGTTTCTTTCCCATCTAAAATGTTATTGCTCTGTGGCCAAGATTACAATTGCTAGTTTGGTAAATGAGACTGCATTTTTAAAATTATGAGAAAAAGAGAAAACTCTGCAATCACCTAAGTGCACAATATTGAAGAGTTTTAAGAATATGCTGTGGCACTGGTGTGGAAAAGAAGTTTGTCAAAACCACAAAACACCCACTGAACCCTATTTGCACTGATATCAGCTGGAATTTAGTTACTGGCTTCAATGAAGAGACAACATTAGATTCAAAAACATAACACATACTATTGTTCACTTTAGAAATTGAGAAAAAATAGCATCTGAAAAATCATTTTATCTTCTCTGAGACAAATATGAAAATACAGCATGCATTGTGTCATCATCTGAGGAGATGAATACAGAACAGATCAAGGTAAAATGATGGAGCCAAGCATTTCATCCATCTACTTATAAAGGTTGCTTTAAACACAGCCAATTCAACCTAGAAAACACTAAAAAATTAAACACTATTTCCTTATGCTGTGAAGCAGCTTCCTAGCCATCTTCTTTGGTTTGTGCAGTACCCAGCACTTCTTTGCAGCACATACTAATCAGGCTATTAACCTGATGTGATTCTGCCTCACTAACAGAGAGTTTAAAGTAATTTGCATTAAAACCATGTAAAGTGTCACTTAATAACAGAGACAGTGGAATAAAACCTTAAGTTGAGAGGAGGAAGGCAGGAGGAAACCCTAGCAGCATAAAAACTTTTATTGGCACTTATGAGTATTTTTCCCTGATTGAAGCAGAATTCATGCAATAACTATAATCCCATAACAAAGATCTGTAACTAGCCCTTAAGAACTAGTGTTATTTTCTGACAGTTCAGAAAATGCTCTTGTTTATTTCAGGAAATGAAACATCAAATTTATTTTAGACTATCCAAAACTGAATATCTAGGTTAACATCAGCTAATTGCCCAGTGCCCGTATTTTGCTGAAGCTCCCACTGTCAAATAGGAGGCTTATGCACTAATTTATAACTAATTAATTCTTGTCACCTAATCAGGGTTTTTAAGGTAGCAATACACACTTCAGTACCTGATACTTAGATCATGCTGCGCAACAATAGAAAATATACAATCAAATATAGTGAAGGAATTATTGGAGATAAATTACTGTTAAACAATTTTAACAAATTCAATCTGAATTATTGTCACCAAGATGTATGTAATAAAAAGAAAGATCAGTATTGCAATAAAGTCACCTACACACACGGCAGCACAGGCCACAGCACATGTCACAGTTGAGAGGGCCACAACACACAGAGTGGCACCACACAATATCAGAAAGCTTTAATCCATACTCAGTAACACCTTACCTCACCAGAAGGCTTCAGGTATCTGCCCATACACAGTAACATCAGGGCACTTCAGAAGGCTGCAAGCAACTGCCCTCCTTGTTCTTTAGCCCAGCCTTTTATCCCCTCCTGTTGGTGCCCTGCACCTGTGTGCCCTCTGCTCCCTTTGGTGGTTGGTCAGTGCCCCTGGGCACTCCATGGCTCATTGCTGTCAGTGCTGCTCACAGCTGAAACCAACTGGGGATGGGGCTCAGCCCAGCCCCATCCCAATCACCACAAACTCTGTGCCTACATACACAAAGACATCCAGGCACTTCAACAATATTTGTATCATGATACACTTTTATCTTAGTAGCTAAAAATTACTTTTATTATGTCATTAAATGTAAAATGTTTTTCGTTATCAAGTTCATACAACAAGGCTTGGATGGAATGGAGTACTTCTACAATTTTTCATTGCAGGGGCCACATTCAGACCCATCACCACATTATTTTCTGGTCACATATTCAAAAATCAGAAAATATCCCTGCAGCAAATGCATTGCAATACTGCCTTAGCTGCTTGATGCAGAACAGCAATACTGAGAAATTGTCAGTGAAATAGTAGCAGGGTGTGTGTGTCTGTGTGTTCTGTTGATTTTTGCACATCTGTTTGGTCTGGGGGCAGGGGCTATGCATGTGGGAATGCATTTACTTACTACAATTGTTTTATCATTTAGAAAAAGCACATATCTCAGGATCTGTTTTTCTTCTTTGTTTCACATACTCTTCTCTTTATTTAGGTATTGCCCTTTTTATTTTGTTTTCTTTTGTTTCCCAAACAAGGTTCTCTGTCTTGGTATTCTCTAATGTTATTTGAATCTTGTCTTTCATCTAATTACATTATTTCAATAAACTTGGAAAGGTCCAATCCTAACCCTATAACCCCAAAAGAGGCTCAAAACTTCAGACACACAACAGCTCACTCCAAACACCATTGCAGAGCTCCCCATCAGCTTGGAACAATAAAGGAAGGTAAAAATATAGCAGTCCCCATCCCAACCAAGCAAGTAGATGTATCTGTCAACAAACAAACAAACACATAATCCTTACAGACCAATTCCTCTCTCCAGAGGAGGTGAACACCTTCCTGTGCTTATGCCACCAGCTTCTAGAAGAAGTGGGGTTTTCCTGTTTTGCTTTTCCAAGTGAGAGCACAGGGCTGACAGAGAGGGAGCCCATCCATAACAGAGCTCAGACTTCCCTCTTCCATTTCATGTGTATGATGTTTCCCCTGCTTTGTTGTTGACCTCCTCATTATATCAAACCTTAAAATTATACAGACAAGAAAGACAACAAAGCATTAGAGAAATAGTAAAACTAGATTTTAGGCTAGCCCTGCTTCTGTTCATACATGTAGTCTGCCATTTGCTAGAACACATTTCCTCTCAGAAAGCTGTTTAGGAATGAAAAATATATAATAAAATCTTTTGAACACGTTCCTTTAAAATATCTACTTGGTTCTCCACATCACACTTGTCATGTGTATGCACTAAGTTGCAACAAATTTCATTTAAAGTTTCATTGACAAATTATTAAATACTCCCCAGTTTGCCAAATTTTCCAAGGAATACAAATCTTCATGTAAAAATGCTGCTGTGAAAGACAATTCTGTGCAAACTTAGACATACAAATAAAAATAAATCACACTAAGACATCACCCCATGTGATTTCCTGAGGGAGAAAACCCCATAAGATTTACTGAGCTAGGAACAAGATAATAAGCGACAATCTGTGAATTAATACTCAAATCAAAGCATAAGGACTTTATATACTAAAAGATTTACTTTTATCCCCACTAATTTTTTTCCTAAGTGTAAGCACTGTTATTTATCAACTCCCTAGTGAAAAATATTTGTGGTTTTCTTTTAAAAAGTGATGAAGCAAAACAGATGCTGCAGAGCAGAGCACAGTGACACAGGGAACTGTTGTTTGCTCACTCTCCAGTGTGCCACGCACATTATTGGCAATCATGCAAGCCCTCATTAGGCCAAGTGCTGAGCCACAATGAAGCCTTGCTGCCTTGGGAGCTGTGCACGTGCAATTGAGATCAGGATTTGGCCACATCTGTGCTTTCCTGGCCCAACAAGCACAATCCTTGCTATATAAATTCTTACAGATGCACAGACAATAACTTCCCTGCTGGCAGGCGGCTCACAGAGCTCACGTTTGCCTTTCTCCAGGATACTGACCAGCAGAACACCAAGTGAGAGTCTGCTCACTTCATTCATCAGCTGCCCAAGCACAGGGAGCCTATTGTGATTCTGTCATGTCAAAGCCCACTCAAGCACCAGCTTGCCCCAGAGAACAGTGCCATCCTCTCACTGTGGGGTGCCCAGTGGCTGCTGAACCTGTGCCTTGGTCCTGCTGAAGGGGAAGCATTTTCATCAGTCTCTCACAGCACAAAGACTTTGTTCCCCGTCCAGCACAGGGCTCACAGAGACCCCAGCCCACACCAGGGGACTCTGTCACTCAAAAGAGGGTTCCTGGGTGCTGCCCTTTCTACCTGGCTCCTGGCAGGGCACACACATTCTGCTGCCACACTCCTCCAGGACCCACACCCAGCCTCTGAGGACACTTCTGTGCCTCAATAAGCCTGCCCAGCTGCATCTGCGGGTTTCCCAGCCTGCCCTGGTCCAGCAGCCCATTGCAGCCCAGCCTGGGCTGTGTCCCAGCCCCAGCAATGCTGATGGACACTGAGCTTTGTCCCAGCCCAGCTCGATCTCCATGGCCCTGCTTGGCCATCCCATGCTGTGCCCCTCCCAGGTGCCCCTCACCAGGGGCTGTGCCCCTCCCAGGTGCCCCTCACCAAGCCCAAGAGAAGAGCACTGAGAGGTTTGAGGTAACTCTGGCAGTGGTCTCTGGGGCCAAGAGGGGCCCATAGCAGAGATCAGGAGTTTTCAGGAATAGAAGTTTTCCACTCAAGCTTACTCAATTGCATCCTCCACAAATCCCACATCAGAATTCATAACGACTGGTTAGAATTGTCAAAATAATTTCAGTCTCATCTTAGCTTCTATCTGTTTTTTAAGACTCAGTCTCACCTGGGGACAAGTTTGAGTTTTGTTGGATATTTAAGGTGATCTAAAGGTTTTTACCAAACCTAGGCAGTCCACCTGACAAGCATTAAAAACCAGGTAGGGAAAAAATGTTCACTGCAGACAGGTCTGGCCTTGTGATAAAACACCTTAGAGGAGGAACGTCAAATGGGTCATTGTATTGGCAGCCTGAACTTGCAGCTACACCCCTTTACCATTTTCTTCTTGGCTCATTGAATGAGAAACCAGACATGGGTTCATTTTAAAGTTCAACCTGTTTAATCCATTCATAAACAGCTTTTTCCCAATATAACCACTTCTTTTTGCAACACAGAAAAGGAGAAATTTTGGCACCTCAGCACTGGAAAATTTTAAGAACAGATAGTTTGGATACCTATCAGGAATGACACAGATTAGCTTTGTGACAAAGCCATGGACTAACTAATTGGTCAGAACTTTCTATGGGTTTAGAGACAATTCTGAGGCAGAGGAGGAGCTGATGGAATCATTCAGCTGTTAGACATCAGCTTCCTCAGTTCTTGCTGCAGTTAAACCAGCAGGCAAAACCCCTGCCTTTCACTACAAACAGTGCTGGCCTTGTGCTAAGGCTACAGTTCATTATACTGACATTAATTTATAGCAGAATACAGCCTGTGATAAGCTTGGAAGAACTAGAAAAGGCCTTGGCAGAGCTTCAGCACAATCCCAGCAGAATGTTTTTTTGTTTTTTGTCCCTTGGGATGGTATTCCTCTACCATAGGTGGTGTTTCACAGGAAATAACTTTAAATCTATGCTCTTGAATTACTTTGACTCTTTCAGAACTTGCAGTCTCTCCCACCAAACCATCTTCAAACACCGATATCAGGATATGCAGTTCAAAGGTGGCAAGAGGATCTGGTTTATTTGTAAATGCTGTTTTTCGTAAATTCTGAAAGAGCCATGAGTGCCTTATATTTATGATGAACCATTTGTACTGTGAAAGTATTGTTTTACAAAGTTCATCACTTTCCCCTTTTGTCAGCACTGGGCTACTTCATAACAAAATTATTACATTTTTCCTAAAAGATCATAATCCTTAAACAGCTATTTAATGAATATGCAATTTTTTACAAATGGAAAAATATTAATAAGTACCTGAAATAATATCAATGCAACCTAAAAAAACCCCAAACTTGTAACATTACACAGCTCCCAGTAATGATCTGCAAAGAGCTCCATATAATTGTATCCCTGTGGCTGTATTGGAGTGTGCCCTCACTTTGAGCACTTCTCAAAAAGGGGTCTCCAGGAAGCAGACACTTCCCTGGCAGTAAAAGTGTCATTTAAACCCTTTGTCCATGTAAGTAATTGGAAAACTACCACTTCTGTAATGCTAGAAAATTATGAAGGGAATGAAGGTTGGCACAATTTCTGAGTGATGGATATGGACTACATGAGGCAGTCCTCCTCTAACCATGTGGCCTTGGCCACAAGCTTAGGGACTCGTGGTGTAAGCCTATTTGAAATGCAGATTTCTATTGGAGTTTTTTAATACTTTGTGCTTGTGAGGTTTTTTATATTTGTTTCCATATATAAGCTTCAATTCTTGCAGTCTCTTAGTCTTCTGCCTGACTGCAGTTCCTCAGGGCAAAGAAAAATTTTATAAATCAAATTTTTTTCTGGATTACACTGCAGGGAAAAAAATAGACAGAAACACAATGCTCTTACTGCCTAACTCTCAATTATAGACAAATAACATCAGTGAGAAAATTACTACTTTCATAATTACTCTTTTCAAGAATTGTTTTTCAAAATTCCATGAAAAGCTCTGAATGCATTTCAAACTTTGAAGCAATGAAGTAGATCAAAGTATATGTATGTCTATTCTCTCTTACTAAGGAAGATGCACAGTATTTGACAGCTACAAGAAATATTTTTGTGGAACTTGTAGGATCAAAATGGCAATAAACTTAAAGCAGTATGTATCTTGACAGATTTAAATACAAAAGATGCATGTTATGTTGCCAGTTAAATGGATGGTGGTGTTTTTCTCTCCTTCTCAGGACAAGCATGGAATGTTTTAGACAAGAATCAAAAGAAAGGAAAATTATATTTCTTTTAGTCATTAAAAGCGTAGCTTTCCTGTATTTTAACAGGAAAGTTTTCCCCCCTCTGTTTGAAGGAGGGAAAAAAGGGTTAGGAAAAAAAAAGGTCTGAATCAAACAGGATATAGGACATAGTTAAATGCATTAGATTGCCTCTGGATCAGAGGTATGTGTATTGCCACATACACCATTGCCAGATCTTCAATACAAAGTACTTCTATGGCTAGGAATAAATCAGAGACAGGATTAAAAATAACAGTATCTTCTTTAACAGAGAGAACAATTCCAGAGAGATTAACAACAAGTTTCCTCTGTCATTCAATACCTTGACCAAAGAGTCCACCAGGATCTCTGTTTCTTCTTTCTTTGCTACATTTCCTAGATCTGTATCTGGAAAGAAAAAGGCCTCTTAGTGTCACTGGGCCAGGTTTGCAATGAAAAGCTCATAGAGGAGCAAAATATTGAGGAAGATACTTTGCTTGGAAACACAAGTTCATCCTCCCAAGCAACATCTACCCTTTGCTTTGTCCATTTTCCAACAGCAGCTGCTGATCATCTGTCATATGAATATGCTTTCAATATACTGGGCTTGAAGCAGCTGCACCAATTTGAAACTCATTTGAAAAACATGTTTATAGAGAAAGACAAAGGAAATGACCTGTAACATTGTAGACAAAATATGTTCCACATGAGAGCTCCATCAGTTGGGCTTTTACCAACTCAGTTATTTTATTGTTATTCAAGATCTTCAGTTTTCATCATGCTGCTTTTGTTAGTAGGTCTGGAATACCTCTTACTTCCAATCTGTGTTCCCATTATTTTCTGTGGTTCTTTGGTCCCAAAGAAAAAGCAGAAGTAAACCAGTCATTTAAGTGGAAGGCTCCACTAGACACTCCTGTGTAACTACAGCAAGGTGCCCAAAGTGGCATCGATGACTAAAGCAAGATTTGCTTTCCTAGCAGGTGTGTGAGGAAAAGGTACAAGCAGGTGCTTCCTATCTTTTGTGGCTATGAAGAGACAAGAATGTGTGTCAAAGGAGAAGTGACACAAAATGGTTTAAAATTAATGGTTTTTCTTCCAAGAAATTCCATGCAAAATCTGCCTTGAACAAAGTGATCCACCTTCCATCCACCTACCACTCAAGCCATTAGAATTTAGTGAAATGTAAGTTAGACCACAAATCTAACTATTGTGGATGTTAGGGTCACATCTTAGAGCATAATGAAGAGAAAGTTGATTAAGAGGGTATTCTCTCACCTTTTATTCTGCAGAAATCCTTGAATTGATCCAGAATTATTTCCAGTAAGCCAAAGTAGTAATTTTTGTTTCATGACAAAATCTCTAAGTCCAAGTTCCAGAAGCTTGTTATTCAGTGACAGGGAGATATTGAACATCGTGACCTGTTCTCATTTTCCTGATTGATAACAAATACCAGTTTCTTCAAACATGAGAGAAGTTTCAGCAATTTGCCTAATTCAGAAAATACACTGGGACAAAAGCAGCATTAATTAAAAACTGTATGAATCAAAACCAAGCAAAATCCCAAACTTCACATATTCTGTTCTAAGACTTCCAGTGAGAAAACAAAGTCAAATGTGAGCAACATACTGAACAAACCAAGAGGCAGCTTTGCTAAGGTAGGAAAATCTTTGGCAGCAAACCAAGAGGAAAAGATTCCCCAACCCTTCTAGAAGCTGCATAGTAGTAAAAATCAGCTAACCACAACAGGGAAGGAACATCACCTTTCACTATGAAACTTCTCAGGGTGAGGTAGGAGTATTATGGAGCTTTAAAGGGGAGAAAATAGTATTTTTATATCTATATCTAAAGACTCTATATTCCATATTTCAATTATTATTTTATCTGGCCAGGCTCTTGGACCAGATTTCTGGTGACTTTTGCACACAAGCAGCAGCTGAGCTGCTCCATGGCTGGAGTCCATAGTCACAGCACACCATGGGTGTGACATACAGGCTGCAGAATACAGCACTGGGCCTTGGGATGGCTTTTCAACCTTTCTATGAAGCACTACTACAGCAACATTTCCACATCAAAATACTTTTCTTTTCTTTTTTTTCCCCAGAATACATTTTAAATAATTCACAGAAAATGTAAGGATTTCAGGTAGCTGTGATGTTTCAGAAGGAAGTGGATCAAAGCATGGTCTCTCCTTTACTCCTCCTTTACCCCTTCCTAGTAGATCTGATTTCAGGGTTGGAAGGTGAAAAGTACACTAAAATATAATTAAGAAGCAGAGAAAAATTAGTAGCAAAAAGCCTGTGTCCAAAACTGGACCTGCTCAGTCCCAGTATTTGTGTATTACAAACTAGTTTTACAAATTGTTTCAAATCAAGTTGGTATAAGGAATATTTTCTCTCTATTGTGCTTTACCAAGCAAAAAAAGGAAATCATTTAAACATCTGGAGTTGCCTGGGTGTAATACAGAAGAATATGGATACTGAATTTAAAACAGTTATCTTATCTGTGATGCCTAACATCTCCATGTGTGCAGGCAAAAGTATTTCCCAAGAATGGTGCACTTTATGCTCTGAAGCTTGCTTCTCTTTTGCTTCATTGAGGCTCTTTTCATACAAGTTTAACAGACATTTCTCTAACTGAATTTATTTTCAGATGAATTCATGGAAATGAAATTTGACTATGGTGACAAGATTAAATTGTTTGCACTCTGTGGTTTCCTTTGTTCCATGAAAACTACTGCTTACTAAAAATAGCAAATTATTGATTTTTTTAAAAGTCCACTGTTACCTTTTGTAGTTGAACTCCTTCTTTGAATAAAAGGAACCTAGAAAAAAATCTTCAGTCAGATTTGGTTCCACACCCCTCAGTAGCATGGATTTGATTTGTTGTTCATTTTTTCCCAGTGATATCTCACAAATAACTAATACACTTGCTTAAGTCAGACAGGTTCTCTGCTCAGTTTGAGTTTTGTTTACTTACATGTTCACAGAGGAACAAAGAGTGCCAAGATTAATTCATTCAACATAATCTGCTACCCCATACTCTTGTAATGAGTGAGCTCTCACTAGTTTTTGCAATTAGTATGTTTTAATAAGGCTGTCAAAGTAGGGATTATTAGTCCAATTAATTGCTTTGAGAAGAGTTTTATGAATACTCGTGATCAATTAATAACTGTCAGTCTGTTTAAGAAGGAATATATTTTTACCTGAACAAATTGATGTGCAGAATCTATCTATTTGAACTTTTTTGTTTGGTATTTTACCATGCTTCTTTGTGTGGGTTTGGGTTTTTTCTTTTTTCTTTTTTTGTAGTATGTTTTTTGAAGTCTAATTCCAAACTCCTCTAGAAAGTAAGAAGGGAACTAATTGTACTGATCTTTTCATGTATGTTTTGTTGGGAAGGAAGCCAGAGAATTAGCCAAAGTTTTATTTGATTATAGCAGAGTTCTACTTTCATCTGTAGCTTATGAATTTGGGTTATTTCAGCAGATGTGAACAGAAAACTTTATTAATTTCCAAATAGTCTTGTTTTTCTGAAATGGTAGGACTCCCTGACCTTTGCTCAGGTCTAACACCAGTTGATATAACCTGTCTCTCAGCAAAGGGCACTGGATTTCAAAATCATCCAGAGCTGAAGGATCTGTCTAAGCACTGGGCTTCAGATTTATCAAGCCTGCAGATGAAATACAAGCTATGCAGGAGAAAAATGTTCATCATTTATATCACCCATGAGGGCCATCACATACAAAAAGCAAAACAGAACAGTAAATTACCCACCAATCTGTGAAAAGGAATTTCAGTTAGGCCCAAGGGTGGACTCAAGCTGCTCAGTCCACTCTCTTCCTTGAACATTTCCTGTTGATGTTTTTTATGCATCCTGGACTCTCCTGATAACTCTCATCTGCCTTTGCTCCCACTTGTGGTGATCCTGCTGTGCTTGGTTAACAGCAATAGAGCATCACTATCTGGATCAGATTTAGGGGGATGAAATGGAGATCCATCTGTCTGTCTAAATCCTTCTGTTGAAACTGGAGGTGTATGAGTGCACACTGACAGTCTGATTTACCTTCAGCCCCTGCAGGGCCCAGAATGGGAATTAGGGCAATACTGAGGAAGACAACATGCTAACAGTCTGAATTACACACCCTGGAGAGGCCTCAGCAGTGGGCAGACACTCCTGGGTCTTGTTACAGAATAATTCTAGCACCATCTCAGCAGCATCGGTTCTGGCATTGTTGGGGATATTTGTAGGTGAGAATGATGTGCTGATCTACCCCAGAAGAGAAACTCCTGAACCCATCAGATAGAACCTGCACAAAGATGGGAGATAAAACTGGCTTCTAATAGTAAGAGCACCGAGTGTCTACTCACTCCTGTACTTTCCTGGAGCAGGAACTTTTTGCTGCAGTTATGATCTCACTTCACACCACATGCTGATCTCAGTGCCTTAAATTTCTAAGAGGAAGAGCCTTATCCTTCTGTGTGTCTTTGAGGTGTCACTGAGTCCTGCCATGGCCCTGCCAGCCTCCCAGAGATCATGGCACAGGAATGATCTCAAGTGTGAGAACTGGCCACAGTCGTGTACACGACAGAAAGCTCAGCCCATGGACCAGCTGATTGAGCAGATGTCCATAACCAATGGCTGGGAGGTCAGTCCTTCTCATTGCTTCATTACACATCTTTTCTCTGTTTGGCACTAAATAGATTCTATTCAACTTCTAGCTAGGGTAATAAAATATTGTCTAAATCCTAAGCAAGCTGTGCATGGATCATACAATGAAGTTGCAATACTACAGTCAATCCTGATTCCTAGAGGCCAATAGTAAAAATATGATACTTATTCCACAGGAGATACATTGGCAAGAATCCACTGACTCTACAAAAAACCAAGTTACAGGTTCATATGTTCCTCCCCTGACAAGTCAATAACAAAAGTACAAACACATCCCAAAGTCATGAGTGCTCCCTCTTTTTTTGCTCCATACCCTTGATCTCATCACTTCCATTCTTTTATCTTCTTATCTAGTACCTGTTCACCTATTAAGTAGCATCGGCAAATGTGAAAAAAAAAATTAAAAATAAGATACCTACACATAGCTACCAAAACAGTAGGATATGAGCATGTCCCAGGGCCCTAAAGTTGAAAAAGTCTTTGATGAATTAAAAGAATATTAATAATATATAAATACAGAGAAAGTACCAAGAAAGCTTGGATCATATGCTGGGTAGCAGCTTCTGCTGATCCTGGCCTCTTCAAAGTACTCTCAAAGGTCTTCAGAATATATTCAATAGTTTTACTCTTCAAAACTAAGGTTAGAATATATTACCTTAGCAAATAAATGATCATAAGAGGGTGCCATACATCAAATACATGCGCCTGGTCTGGGGCACAGGCTAGGGCTTTGCTACATAACACACATAAGCAGTGTTAAAATTTGTACATTGCTGATCTTTTGGAGCATATTAAATATTAAAGAATATTAAGAAGATAAATTTGTCAATCAGGGATTGTAAGAACTGACTATATTTTGTGACTAAAAAATGGCAGACTTTTAAAAAATGTAGATCCACAAACTACTGGATTCAGGAAATCTCTTATCTACAGAAAATCCTATAAAAACAGACCTTATTTATCCTCAGACTTTTGGACTCAGTTTGATAACAAATGGGATGAAAGGCTTTGTAGGATAAAGGATGCTTCTGAAATGCTAACATTGATGTGTATTTTTTCCTTTTATCAGTCTGTGGTTAGCCTTGATATGCTTTTCAAAGTGGAGTACCACAGTAATTCTATTCCAAAAACTGAAATAAGAAATTACTACAAAGATGACTTTCACTGGAATGTAGCCAGTTATTTACAGGGAATATTCTTTGTGAGAGACAGCATCATAGGAGGCTGTATTTTTAATCATCTAAAAAGCAAACAACTACAACAAAATTGCAATTGCTGACACTGTTTTTATCCGCAGTTATGGTAAGTATAGGACAAAACGCCTGTCCTGAAGGAAATTACCACACATTCTCCTTTTGGATTTTATTTCCTTGATTACAAAAAATTAATTTTTCCTTCTGAATCTATTCAGAGATATAGGTAATGCTCTCCTCTCTGTGATAGGCCAAGGCTTACTCAACCACAGCCAACTGATGATGTTGGCTTGTAATCAGAGGCTAAAAAGAACAGATGGCTTAACCAAATCTGATTTGTTCTTTTATTTATCCTTATGCTGCCCCTTTATCAGGTATATATACAAGTATTAAACATTTATGCTATACAGTTAGAAGAACAAGACAATGCTTAGAGCTAATTTATGAACTAACCTGACAAATATCCATCCTGAGATGCAAAATAAATCACTTAAGTAGGATTCCAGGTCAGTGTTTGTTTCTGATGTAGTCTGGGATGGAAACTGCAAAAACTGCTATTACAAATTCTGGTTTTCAGTGATGCTTGCCAACTCAGTAGTCAATGCTGCATCGCTAATTGTTTGGAGAAAAAAAACCCAAACATAAAACCAAAAAAGCCCCCATCATCTCCAACTGCATGAATAAGGAAGAAATTTATTAAAAGTAAATAAACTCAGACTTTGAAATCTGGCAATTTCTATTTCCAAAACGCTTCTCAACAGGGAATGGTGACATCTGCAAATTGTTTGATTACTTCTCATGATCATTTATTCATTGCAAGTTCTGTGCTTGATCATCTCCGCATTATTGTGTTTGCAATTGTCTTTATAGGATCAGACCTTTTTATTTGATATCTGTAATGATGATCTCATCATCATAAAATTAAAACTTCTGGAGACTGTGCAGAATTGTTTTGACACTGTCAGAACAGCTCCTGTTGTCATCTGTCTTCAGAGGCTTGTCTCAGAAAGATTATTACTGGGCAAGAGCTTGTAGTGCTACAAATTAGGCCATTAATTGCCACCTAAGTTTAAATCCTATGGTTTGGCAAAGACAGTTTTCAATAAGTAGGCCCAGTAGACTTTTTGACTCTCCTTTTAGGCAAGTATTAATAATGGGTCATATTTATATGCATGAACATTGATTTAAAATTATATTTCTATCTATTCTGTATCTATGCTTTAGTGAACTGAGTCCAGAGAAGCTTATAAAAAATTAGGTGTCAAGTCTGATGCCAATGCCACATTCATTCTTAAAATGCTCAATGACAATTAAATTTTCTGTACCTTGAAACCATAACTACATCTTTTAATTTGAGATGAATTATACTATTTTTCTTAATAGATTTTCACATATTTGTATTACACATATGTGTAATACACAGTAGAGTTTATTTGTGTCTGAACTCCTTTAATTTGCCTGGTTACTTAGGCATAACAGGAGACAGAACTGAGCCCACAAATTCCATTTTTTGTTTATTTGTTCACTGATTCATTTAGAGGCTCCCTGTCGAAAACATCAGTCACATCAGGACACAGCATCAACAGACAATTAATGTTGCATTCAATGCCAAGTACTCATTAATGAAAACTAAACAGATGCAAGTGCACTGCTGCAAACACACCACTGTTCTTCAGAGTAGGCACAACATGAAAGTTAAAAATGCTTTAGTATCAGTACATTTCATTTGATCTTCTTAGTAAATTCCACAGTATTGCTTAACCTGTAAGATATTTACCTCTGATCCACACATGAAATTAGAGAATGCACAAGAATCAGCAGCTGTATCACATGCAGTATATGTACAACCCTACTGCTACTAGAAATTTCTGCTCTTTCAGTTCTGCAGACTCCTGACAAATTTCAGTGAGGTGTGCACAGAACCAGTTCAGTGTTTTCCTTCTCTGTTGGGGAAAAAAGAAAGCTTATTGGTATATCCCAATTGGTAGATTCCTCTTTGACAATAATAAGTCAAAGTCAAACTTATATTATTAATGAAGAGGAACACTGGGATTAACACCAGGCACACTGCAACAACATCTGATGGACATCTACCATTTCACAAAGTAACAATAAATTATTATAAAATTTATAATTCAGCAACCACCTTATTAAAAATATAAATTCACATAAAACAGAAAATAAAAAAGTAAATTAAATTCACTTTCTCATATCAAGAGTTTTTCCAGCTCAAATAGCAAGATTCTTTAGCCAGGCCTCTGTGAGACCTTCAGCTATTTTCACAGGTGTAGAGGAAAACACATGCTATAAATAGTATGCAAATAAAACAAGGCCAAAAGAGTAAACTATGAGTTGATCAGTGGGTTGTTCTGTGTATAACTGATAAAAAGAAGGAGAAAACAAGTTATAAAAGCAGCACAAAAAGAACAGAAAGCCTGTTTGAGAAAATGTGGGCACTCTTGGTTCTCATAGGTGCTGCATCTGTTTCTGCTCACCTGCAGGATCTTTCCTTTGATGGGTAAGAACAGACATCAAGTTTTATATCTGTGATTTCTTCTGCATGATCAAAAGGCTTTCAACTGTTTCAAATCGAATCTTTTTCTCCCCTTACAGGCAGAAGGTGTTCCGTGTGATTCCACAGAATGATGAGCAGGTGGAAATCCTCAATTTCCTTGCCAGCATCATGGAGGTAAAGGACTTGGGGAAGTGGTTATATTGTAGTTAAAATAAAAATTTCTCCCTTTGCTCTAATAACTGATTTTTTTTTAATTGTGCTACTGAATTAAAGACTTAATCTTGATTTCATTCAAGTCAGCTGTATTGTTTCTCTGGAAGGAATAGGACAAGTTGATAAAACAAGAGCTCTACAAAACATTCAAATACGTTCCAATAAAGTCTGGTTTACCCAATCTGAATGTCAAAGTGCCCATCAGAATTTATTAATAGAATAAATAAATCTTAAATGCTGTATTCAGTGTGAGATGCTTTCAAGAATGTGTTCGATAAATCATGAAAATTCCAACTACCAGAACTTTTACTATTACAGGTGAAACATTTTCCTCATGTAAATAATCTAAAAATTTATACTGCCAGCAAAATGAATTTTCCTTTGGCCTCTAATCTCTCATGTTATCTTTTCTTCTGTTGACTTTCCTTTAAAGCTTCCTTTCTCTCTAAGCTGCATGTTTCTCACTGACCTTGATGTAGATATATGATGACACAATGACACGATGAAAAACAACAAAGACAGCAAATGTGTTTTCAATATTTCTCTTCAGCTTTGATGTTGTAAAATAGCTGTTGGTGAAAAAGACACCATTAGCTGTAGGATGAAAGGATGGTATTTTTAATGAAGTACAGATGTGGAGACCTATCATCAACAGGCTACTACAGCATGCTGGAACAGTTTTCTGTAGAACAACATACTATTGGAGTGGTGCTGCCAATATTAAGGAAATTAATATATACCATGCTTGCTTTTAATTGTGAAGTATCAAAGGATTGTTTGTTTTCTTTTTCTTTTAAGAAAAGATCCCTGAACTACCATTGTTATACAAAGCAGTCAGTCAGGACTGATGTAATTGTATATTCTGAAACAATCACTGAATTTGATGACACATAATCATGAACAACCAACCCAAATTTCTTTTACCTTCGTGAGATGAAAGGGTGAAAAGGCATCAGGCTGGCAAATCATCTTTGTTTCCATTGGCCTTCAACAGAGCACTAAATCCAGAGGCTTGGATGCTTACTTCAGCAAAAATAAGTAAAGTAGTAATAACACTGTTGTTTGTCCACTTGAAATGAAACATCTTCAAAGGCACAAGTTCCTGATATCAACTTCAGTGATCTCTTTTAAAAGCACTTGTACAGACAACAGTCTTCTTCAGTTGATTTATGTAAAATATTCATACAGTTCACCCCTGATATTGAGGTAATTTCTCTCTAACATTTGTAGGCAAAAACCTGAGCAAAAAAAATGAAAGAAGCTGTAAAAATGAAAGAAAATATAAACATAGTTATTAATATAATAGTTATTATAATAAATTTATATAGTAATAAATTATATATATTGTTATATATGTATAAATAATATATTTATTATAATAAATGTAGATATAGTTATGTAAAATAACTATATATGAAATATATATGAAAATGTAAATATAGTTATAATATTCACAATTCTGTATGAACGCAGATACTGGAGACAATTTGTGGAATTGTCGCTGTCATCTCCAGAATTCTGCCATATAAAATGCAGGACCTAAAAAAATCTTAATCAATTTCCAGTTAAAATTTAGGTTGATACTTGTGGGAAGCAATGCTGAATCAGTGTAATAGGATAGGCATGAAATTCAGTATATTAATCACAACCTCACCAGCACACATACACCAATCTAAAAAATCACAGCCACACATATGCATTTGTTTATGTCTTCATTTGCTCTTCTTTCAGGTTGACTTTTGGCAGCCAGACTCTGTCACACTGGTAAGACCAAAAATGCAAGTTGATTTCCGAGTTGAAGCTGAGAAGTCTTTTAAGGTTGAAGACCTTCTGAAAGAAAGTGGAATGGAGTATCGGTAAGTTTGTTCTGACTACTGTACTTTGAATAAAAGGGGACTACATACCACGGAGGATGTGTTTGAGCTCTTCATATTGGTCAACTGAGTTTCCTGTTACAAACTTCATCCCTTCTATGGATGTCTCTACTGGGTTCAGCTTTCCTATGACAGTTCAAATGGACTGTAACTACTCTGCATTAACAGGGTGAGATGAAATATTGATAGAGGCAAGAGATAGGAAGCAGAGATGCAGTCCCAGAAATTTCCCTGAGGTGAAAGCTCACTGCAATACACAAGGCTGGAGTATGGATGGGGATAGAAATATTTCCTACCACAGACAAAATGCAGCAAAGGTCTAGAAAGAGCCAAAAAATACACCAGACGAGGGAAATGGACAGGGAACTGAAGCCAGAAAATAAAATTATGAGCCCCAAGGTTACCATGAGCAGGTCCCCAGTGAGTTGCAGAACAATAGCTAGAGGGCCAAAAAACCCCAACAGGCAACAGACAGAAGACAGCTGCCAGGTGAAAGGCCAAGGAAGCATGGAAAACAGATTCCCAGGATAGCCTTGGGCTGACAGAAGTCACACAGCAGATCCATGGCAAGGATGTCTCCAAAGAGAGAGCCGACCGACTATGACTGCAGCACAAGTGGAGAGAACAGAGCACACTGCCACATTACACACCCCGGGGAACAAAAGCTCTGTGGTGAGGAGCACTAACGGAAGAATAAGGAGAATGAGGAGTTGCCTGACCCTGTTCTTCACTTCATGTCTTCCAATGACTGTGCAAGCATTAACTGAGGATGAGAAATTGACTTTGAGCTGGAGTGGAGTGGGGTTGTCTGTCTTCATTTCTCCTTTCACTCCACTTAAACACTGCAGAATGGATGTGCTCAACTTCATTATCAGGCTTCTTTGATGTGTAAAGTATAGTCTGTCAACATCATGTACTCAGACACTGAAAGTCAGTAGTATTTGATCAAGTTTTTATAATTTCATTTGGCTGAGAGTAGAGTTTTGTCTCTCAGCCCCACTGTTGTTGCTATTAGACCAAACTCCTACATTGGACATCACACAATGCATCACAATGCATCCCTAAATTTACTGGCCTCATGTCAATTGTGTCTGATTTAGATGCCTCTACAGGAACAGAATCTAAAAACGCTCTGGAATAAATGGTTTTCAATAATCCCACAGTGCACATAAAGCACAGGAATCCCATTTCAGTGGAATTTCCTCTTTAGCCAAGGAGTTACTTTAATATGTTAGTTTTCCTATAATATTCATGAACTGCTTCAGGTCCATGCACAAATCTTTTGATTGCAACAAAAGGCCAGAATGTCTGGAAACTGTCCCTGACAAACCAGTGGACTGTCCTTGTGACAACTCAAGCTGTTATAATCCTTTTGAAGTGCAGCTGCAGTGCCATGACATCATGTCACTTGCAATGTTTGCTCTGAAGGCTGCTGGTGCCTCACAAACTGGCCTCCTATTCCTCTATCCAAATCACAAATAATCAAGGACATATCCTGGATGAATAAGATTTGTAAGAGTTTTAAGACAGGCGCTGGAAAAACAAGTGGACTTCATTTTTGATAGCCAAGGATGAAATATAAGCAAAAAGTCCTCAAGAGTATGCTCAGTGATAAGTCGTGCCTTTGTGCTTTGTGTCAGCCCCAGGAGAAAATGAACTGGAGAGATGCAACCAATCCAGACTGGATGTTGAGGTTTCTTTGCAATTGTGTGTTGTATTTAATAGCTCACCTCACATGCAATGAAGTAGCTTGGAGGCTGGATAATGCCACCTGAACAGAGCTGTCAAACCAGATCTAACATTTGGAAGCCTGGTTTTACAGGGAATTTCATCTGGCAAACATCTCTGGGTTGCTGCCTGGTTTTGAAACATTGCTGCAGTCTAGCTGTCCTCCAGCGCCAAAAGTTCAAGAAGGCCCTTTTCCTATTGAGGCAGAAGCAGCTGCCAACATAAGATCAGCCTAAAGCTCATTTTTAAACACACTCTGTCTCAGCATTGCCATTTTTCTGAAACCAAACTGTTGCCACCCTGGTTTGTTAGTGTGGGGGTGAGGCAGCTGCTAATTGGCAGGAGCCTGTTGCTCCCTGGTCCTTTTGTGGCAAGGTTGAGGCAGGAGGTGGAAACTCGATACTAATATATCTTATTTCCAACCTGCCCACCTTTGCTTTCAAAATCTATGCAGCCCAAAAGCTGGGCAGACCCTGAAATGTCTTACTTTCCTGCTGGACTGGTGTATGTTTCTCTTCACACTTTTCATGGTGCCTTCTTGCAGAGTTCTGATTGACAACCTGCAGGCTGCACTGGATGCCCAGTTTGACAGCCAAGCTCGTACTGCCAGCCACAGCTATGTGAAGTACAACAACTGGAACACGGTAAAGTCTAGAATTTACCACATTATCAGCTTGGTACCTTAGTTTCTGAAGTCAAAGTGCTTCCAGCCTTCTTCCCTTTTCATCTTCTGCTCCATCCATGACATGATAATGTCTCAAAACTCTCCTTCCTCTTCATTACTGAGCTAGTTTGTGTAACCTACTTTTATTTCCTCTGCTTTGCTCCCAATGCTGCAAAGAAACTCTGGCAGAAATCCAATGACCAGGCTGAGATGCTTCACTATTAATTTCCTTTCCTTTTCACTACTTCTCCCATCTCCTCTGCTAAACAACTCAACTCCATTCCCTGCTTCAGTTCTAGCTCTTCATGTCCTATCATAAGACCCCTTCCTCCTTTTTTCACAGCCATGCTCATTTTTCCTGGCATGTAATCATGGCCATGTTACTCTTAACATCTTCACAGCAGCTCCTTGGAAATCTACAAATTGTATTAACTATTAGACCACATTAGATGCTTAGAAAGACTGTTCTGGCTTGAAATCTGCAAATTAATCAGTCTGGACCTAAGGAACAGAGATTTAGACTTAATCTCTTTATTAAACAGATAGCTGATTGGACTGCTGATATTGCTGCTCAGAACCCAGACCTTGTCTCTCGTAGTGTAATTGGGAAAACATATGAAGGACGGCCAATGTACCTTCTCAAAGTAAGTGCCTTGATTTCTTCTTTTCCTCTATTTACAGTAATGTATCATTCAAACATACAAGATAAACTTTTAGAGACACTACAGGAAATAATTCAACCATGCAGAGTAATCAAATAATTGGGGGAAGCTTATCAACATTAATAAAAATGAAATTATTAAGAGTATTTTTGTAACTTGATTATCATGCTCAGGTACAGTTGGGAGCACTCCACAGATTTCCATTTAAACAAGGAATGCCATATTTGTATAAATAGGTCAGCAAGCTGACTTGTTCTGCATACAATTTATTTTGTTCAAGCCCTGGGGTGTTGTTTTTGTTTTTTGGGTTTTTTTCCTAGGTGGGAAAAAGCAGTGCAAATAAGAAGGCCATCTTTATGGATTGTGGTTTCCATGCAAGAGAGTGGATCAGCCCTGCTTTCTGCCAGTGGTTTGTGAAAGAGGTCAGTAAGAGTAATAATGAAAAAATATTTTGCAAAACCTACGTTTAAGAAAACCTTAAATTAGCAGCAAGAACTCAGGCCACTGCCTTTCTCCCTCTAAATACTGTCTGCTCATGCCTTCTTCTCACCTCAGAGGATTAAGGTGTAACTACTTAAACCAGATCTTTGTGCTTGGACCTGCAATCTTCAACAGCTTAAGACAATCTGAAACATGTCTAAGAGGTACTGACAACTACAATGGTTGCTCAGTTTGTAAATTCTTTTTGCATCCGTACTCAGAGAAAGGTGAGAAAAACAAATAGCTCAAGTAACACTATAAACATAGCCATGTTCTGCACAGAGATATAAGGAATAAGAAAATTCAAGGGCACATCAGAAGGCACCTGAATGCACTTCAGAACAGCTGACTTGCCAGGTGGTGGGTTCCTTGCAACCAGCTTTATTCAGTAAGGCAACAGGGAGGATGGAAACCTACCCTGAGCTCAGCACTGAGGAAATGTACCCAAGAAAGGAGGAAGACTAAAATTGAAGCTCCCTAAGCTCCAGTCAGGAAGAGGGAAATGCATATACATCCCTTTGAGCTACCACCTGAGGCTGTAGAGAAAGGTGCTAAAATATGAAACCATATTCAAGGGAGAGCTGCATAAGTGAAATTAGCTTTGCTTCAGTCTGGAATACTTTAGGTCTTGAATTAAACAATTTTATGTCCTTTATATTTTCTTTCTCACTACCAGTATAAAGCAGGTGGGGATCATCAAATGCTGCACAGTCATCTTCACAGAGACAGGTATATTACCCCTCATTGGGAGGAGATCAATCAATTTAGCAGAGCAATTTACTGACTGAATCTCAAATTTTGTAATAACTTCTGTTAGAAGATTTAGGAAAAAACACCAACAAAACCAACCAACCAAATAAATAAAACCACACCAGAAGCAGCAGCTGGAATCCAAAACCCAAGAAAAGAAAAGCCAATCTACATAAGCCAGCCATGCTGGCAGAGGCCTTGGTGGCAAGTATAATCTCAGTGTTATCAGACAGGCATGCAGTTTTGTGTAGGGAGCAGTGGAAATTGGAAGTGACATTTTGGTAGAGTCAATGGGAATATGATTTCATTAGTGCCTAATAAGGCTGCAGACAGTATGTGGTACCATTTTTCTCTCAGCAATTCACGTCACTGTAGCTGTCATTTTCACTGTCTGGTCACTTAATTCATGGGTGTACCTGACACCAGCAGTGCCTCTGCTCAGTGTGTCCACAGGCAGAAGTGCTTTAAAAGAGCAGACCTCTGAGCATCATCAGAATTTCACTTGGGATTGCTTCTAGAAATAAAATTTTAAAAAAAATAGAGAAAAACGTGAGCAAGGTGGATTGTTATAGGTATCTCAAAAGAGAAACCCACCCAGACATCAACAACAAAAAAACAAAACAAGCATAAAATAAAACCCAGGAAAAATTATTTCAAGTGATCTGAAACTGCTTTTCTAGATTTTATATCCCACCCTCCCACTTGTCAGTTACAGGACAAAAAATGCCTTTTTCCATTGTATCGGCCTGTGTTGCCCTTTATGGCTGTGTAAACAAAACATGGGTACAACACACTTAGAGAAATTTCTATGATCATTGTATGGTCTCTCAACACTGATATGAATCTGTGTACAAGCATAGCAAGTGCCAGACCATGAACAATCAGGATATAGAGGATATTGCAGGAGTTCCTGTTTGTTATTCAGTATCTGTGTCTGGAAAAGTGCAGGGAAAAATCTGTCTCCCTATGAATAAATGTATCCACAGAATTATGATTGGAAATGTGTTAGGATGTTACTTGGAAATATTCTCTATAATTCTGGTTGTTGATAAAATTTCTGCACAATATATACAAAAAATGGAAATAATGATTTCTCATTCTCACATAAATTAAACCCTAAAGGTGTTGGGATATAGGAATATATATGGACAGCAATATTGTTCTGCCTGTAACCAAGAAGCTAGCAGATGGAAATCTCTTTCCAGTGATTTATTATTCTGTTCAAAATAAACATTCTTTCATCTTATAATTTATCTAGCAGTACAAGATGGTTTTCTAACAGCAGTGTGGTTTGAGTCAGTGCAAATCTAAGCACAGGTCAGAACACGGGTGCCATCTCATGGGCTGGAGTGACCTGGATGAGTTTTCTACCACATTCATTAACCCTGACCCAGACCCAGGCCTTCATATGCACACAGGAGATATACATCTGTGAAGACATCATCAGCTTTTCCTACTTTTCTCCAAGTAGGCTGTGGAGACCTATGGAAAAGATACTGTCATGACCACACTTCTGGACAAGCTGGACTTCTATGTTCTGCCTGTTGTTAACATCGATGGTTATGTTTACACTTGGACAAATGTAAGTACATTTTTCTTTCTTATTGTTGGAAAAGTTGACTGTCAGAACTGACTCTAAGTTTTCACCTGTGATTCTGTTACAGGACCGCATGTGGAGAAAGACGCGCTCTAAAAATGCCGGGACCACTTGCATTGGGACAGATCCCAACAGGAATTTTAATGCTGGCTGGTGCAGTAAGTATCTCCTAATAAGAGCTGCAAGTAATTACACATGAGAGCAATAGCCAATACACTTAACTATTGGATTTCCCCTACCTGATGCTCCAGCTTCAGCTTGAGTGAAGCATTGTGGAGTAGCTTGTGTTTAATTTTTAAATTAGTTTTGGGAAAAAAAAAGCCAAACTTTGGCTCCTAGCATCATCAGCATGGTCACTTCTATGAACATATCTGCACAGACATGTGCATATATATACACATATATACATATAGACATACACACAGCTATGAGTTCAGAACAGAAACCAAAGGAGCTTGCTTTCATTAAAAGCAGTCTCTTTTGAGTGGTTTCCACTTTGTTCCACGGAAGTGCCTTAGAAATGGAGAAGATATGCAAGGAGAGGTCTGTTAAGTACTGAAGCAAATCAATATCCCAAAAAATTCCCATAATATAGGTCTTTACATCCGTATTCATGTTCTTCCAACTATGTACACTGTAAAGGCCATATTTATTCATTGCTATGGGATGTTTTCCAGCATCTTAACTATTCCATAAAATATTCCCTCCTCTGATATGGCATGTGTATTAGCAGGATTTCTAAGGCTTACCTACAAACGTGGTGTAACGTGACTCTCCTAACAATCTACTTCTTCATTAAGTACTCATTATATTCACCTTTCTTCTCAGCTCTTGGGGCCTCAGATTACCCCTGTTCTTCCACTTACTGTGGCTCTGCACCTGAGTCTGAAAAGGAGACCAAGGCTTTGGCTGATTTTATTCGTGAACATCTTTCTACAATCAAGGCATACTTGACAATTCACTCCTATTCCCAGCTCCTACTGTTTCCTTATTCATACACTTACAATTTGCCATCAAATTACCAGGAACTGGTAAGTCTCTTCGTCATTTTGACTTTATAAAAAGAAAAAGCAAAAATCATAACTTGCTATTTAGGTACCTTTAACTTCAGACAGTTTCTTTAATATCTGGAAAGAATCCATATTGCCAGTTTTTGAAAATATTTTAGTCTTAGCAAAAACAAGGGAAACCAATATGGTTTCAAGATAGCTGAAGCATCAGATGAACTCCAGAGCCTTATTTAATTTCCATGTGCACAATGAACTTGACACAAAAGCGTTCTGTCTCCCAGTCATGCCATCCAGAAATCCACTCTGCTGTTCAGCACTGCCTCTAGAGGCTGCCGTATGTGTACCTGTAATATTTTACACAAAAACACTATGGTCTGTAAACCAAGGTAGCAGCTTGACAGATTGTAATAACTATGAAATAACTCAACTGGTATCAACAGCAAGCCAGAATCTCTCTCTACCACTTTCTGCTGAACCTTAGTTCTCACTGACATAAAGTCAATGAGGCAGTTTTTGACTTAAGAATAATTGAAAACAGATACCAAAGACATAAAAAGTTTCAGTTTTGAGGCCTTTTCCAAGAGGCCTGGATTTAAACACAGACATTTTATTTAGAAGAGGAGAGGATGAATGTGGTATTTTAAAGGACAATTCCTCTTTTATCAATTCTAGAGAAAAACCACACTCTAATGCCATTTAAGAGAGATTTTATTTTGATCCTTAAAACCAGATAGAGAGTTTAAAACTATTAAATGTGTATAAAAACCGTAAACACTTCATAGGCCAAGAATCAACAATCATGAATAATAAAATTACTTCAGTTCTCTGGCATATTAGCAACTAGAATCTGTTGGCAGGGAAAACAACACAGCAAGACAAAACAAACACATTTTGATTCCCCCTCTTTCCTCGATGCTGCCAAAAGTCCAAGGCAACAACAATGTGTGTTGCTGTGCAGGTTTGACAGATTTATGAATACTCCCAAATATGTGTCTTGGTTCTGAACAGAAATACAAACTGGGGCCAAGAGTGAAGCTTCTTGTTAGATTTTTTTAAAGCCTAAAAGAGAAGATTAAATTAAAATGAAGATTTTGTTTTCTTAATTTATATCCCAGGAATTTTGTAATTGAAATTATTTCAGGGAGTGGTAGTAATATCTTGCCTTCATATTTTACAAAAGCTTCATAATTCACACATTACTGTTCAGTCTAAAGTAATAAACAGCACTAAACACTTGAATCTGCTTTGTTGTCAAGACCACAAAGTTCTTATTTGTCAAAAATTTGCATGAAGTTCTGCCCCCATTTTTTGAATGAAGAGCACATGTGATGAAATGTAACTAAAAGTACAGTGTGTTTCTCACAATATTAAACAGAGAAAGTACACTGACAACTCATTACTAAAGCAATCCCTAGCAGAAAGAAAGAACCTATCTGCTTTGCTAGGTTTTAAAATTCTTAAATTAGAATTTTATATTGTCACTCTTCTATTCTAATACATGTCTAAAAGTTCTGTCTAAATTTAGAATTTGGAGAAATGCTGAAGAATGAAAATCTTAACTTTTAATGGCTATTGTTTGGGCAAATAAAATAATCATAAATCATTTTTTAAATGAAGAAGCAAAATTTATAGTGCCATTATCTTATCTTAGATGTTATTTTTACCCTGACAGATCGAATAAATTAAAGGAAATATAGCTGCAATTTCTTATCTCTTTCGGTGAGCAACTGGACATGTGTTTAAACAAAACCTCGCATGTCTGCTGCTCATTAATAACATTTTGTTCCATTGTATTTAATGAAAGGTAACATAATACCATGGGGCTTATGTTGCATTCCAGTGTCCAAGATACAGAAAGGTGCAAAAATTGAGTAATCTGAGATTAAGATTTCTGACACTAAGTCTGCAGAAAAGAAAGGTCCAGAGAATGCCTGGACTTTCCTTCCCTGAACATGTAGTGAACAGTGTGTCCTTGGGGCTCAAAAGACTTTTTCTGTTTACAGCCTCAAGAAATCAGCAGAAGGTCTAAAACTGCTTTGGTTTGTCAGATAGAACAGAGCACTCAGAGAACCTCTTCACGTTCCACTGCATTGCTCAGCAAATCAGAACAATTTAAAGTTATTGTAACTGACTTAAAGCCAGGGATTAGAACTATCCTTCAACCATGCCTGGTCTTGGGGTGTAAAATGTGATGAAAGTCATGTATATCCATTCCTTCCCACAACCTCCCACTCTTCCCCTGAGATGCAAGAGGATCTGTGAGGTTATAAATCCCACAGCCCTCAAGGATTTTCCCCAAATTTGTCTCCCTTTATTCAGGGTTGCTGTTTTGTGCCCCTAACCTAGGAGTTGCACAACATTTCCACTGTTATCCAAACAACAAAAATAAAAATACCCAAGATAGGAAAATCTAGGTCAGGAATTTCTCAGAAGTTACACAATATTCTTGTGATGACACCCTTAAAGAAATATGTCCTCCTTTTGGAGAATCACATTTTGTCTGCTTCGCAATCCTCTTGGCTCATGCTTTAATATACCCTGACGTATTGCCCTGAACACAGAATACACACTTGGATCCCTCTCCTACAGGCAACAGAAGCATTAGCTTTTCACAATAACAAAATATGCTTGGCAAGACCAGCATCTCCCCACAACCCAAAAAGTCTACTTTTATCTTTATTTTACTATTCACATTTTGTCCTCCTGCAATAAAGAACTATGTATTTAATCAGACTTTTCATAAACAGTTCAGCCCATATTTATTAATCACTTCATATATTTGCCTTAGCCTCCCATTAGGCTTTCCTCATTTTCAGCAGACAAATCTAGTGTTATCAGTTCTTGTTTGTATTTGAATTGGCTCTGAACTGTAGTTTGAGAGAGCAGAGGAATGTGTATCGTGCCCTTCCTTCCTTTCCAGTTCAATTCCATCTCTCAGTTAAACTCAGCACCAAATACATGTGTGCAGCCAGCTCATATTCAGATTAATGTAGGTGTGTTATTACAGTTTCACAAGCTGCAGAATATTACATTAATTTACAACCCAAGATAATTCCAGTCTGTATTACTTGAATGCACACTGGCTGCATGGGTTGTTGTTTCAACTCACCAAAATTAACCTTCCATATTGGGTTGGTCTAGCATTTCACTTCCTCTTGTGTGCTTAAATAGGACATATTACAAAGTGTTAAAGAGATATACCCAGAGTCTGTGCAGCCTGCAAGAGTGAATTTCAAATACATAGCATGACTGTGAGTATCAGTCTGATTATTTAACTTAGTGCCTAGTTGTGAAGTCCTGAATATGCTTTAGACATAGGAAAACCTATGGGTAAGAATTGTTGGATAGCAAAAATCCTACATCTAAGAGACTCAGACAAGCCTATGAGGAGCTGCCATCTGCTGCTGATGTATCTGTGTTATTGCACAGATTGTATTACTAGGATTGTACTACTTGTTACATTAAATATTGTTAAAGCCAACTGGGAAGCACAACAAACAGCAATGTGGGCAGCAAAGCAGTATTTGAAATTTGCTTCACAGCTCTTCCACAAGAGTTTACCACAATAGAACTGTTCTGTACTGGCAGTCTTAAAATTGTGAAAAGGATGTGTTTAGTAGCAGCATCTTCCAGATGAAGTTGATGAGTGAATTTGGCTGATAGACAAGAGCCTCGAACAGGTGTAGGGCCCAAATGATTTGCAGTGGAAACCCTCTCACCAGGGACTAATTTCTTAAACACTGTAGAAACTGTCACAGAAAAACACACTTGTAAAGGAAAAGAACCATTCCACTGAAGTCCTCACTGGCTGGATTCCCTTGGCTTTTGGAGCATATGAGACACAACAGAACAGTGAACTAAATGACACATCATCATGGACCCTTGAGGGGGGCGTCTGTTTTTACTGGCAAAACAAGAAGGCTCAGAAGTTTCAATTCACTTGGCTAAAGCAAACAGCAAATCCACATTTTCAGCCTTTCATTACAAAGGAAGTTGAGGGTCCCTTTACTTAAAAAGTAAAGCATGAAAGACCAACGTGAAGAGAAAATACCTTGGGCAGATCAGCCTTGGGCAAATCAGTTGGCAGTCCAGTGAGGGAAGAGAGCAAGAGGTCCAGTCAAGCAGTGAAAAGGCTTCTCCAGACCACTTTCAGATTGAGAAGGCAAAGGGAGTTGTCCACAAACAGCAGCTGCATATCAAAATCTGTGGAGAGTTTCTAAATGGTCACAGTTTGCTGGAAAATTCTCCCTGATGATACAAGAGCAAAATGAGGGAAATGAGATGCTCCCATAAAAATTACCTATTAACACATAAAATATGCTTAGCCTGATAATTTATCTTGTTAGTTCAAACTTCCAACGTGGTGAGAAAGTGACACCAGTACCACATCTTTCATTAAAAGTTAATAACTGAAAAAAACCTAGGTTTGAAAGTTGTTAATTATGTCAGATAGTGACAACTGAGAACACAACTCTGCTGTCTCCCTGGCTCACGCACTCTGTACACGGATAAGTGAAATATTGGTAATTGCAGTGTAAACACAGATGGGTGATGAGCACAGGAACTGCTGCCTTCTGCTGAAATGACCAGCTCTGAGAGCTCAGCTGGGAGTCAGAAGCTGAAAAGCCATTTCTGCTC
Organism: Molothrus aeneus; assembly: GCF_037042795.1. Lineage (NCBI taxonomy): Eukaryota > Metazoa > Chordata > Aves > Passeriformes > Icteridae > Molothrus > Molothrus aeneus. The sequence continues at coordinate 13,132,194 of NC_089655.1, forward strand.
CCAGTTACACAGTATTACTCTGGAGCTATTTCTTCGACTGCAGGGCGCCACTTGTTTCTCTGCTACTATAAAGCTCAGCAACATTTTCCTTGCAAAAGAGGGATTCTTAACAGTATAAAACCCCAAACAAACAAACTCCAAGCAAACCACAACAATTCAGTTAAGCCCATTACATCAAGAGATGTAGAAAATAATTGAACAACAGAGAGTATCCTCAAAGGTCAAAAGGAAAACAATGTTTCTCCTTGCTGGTGTATTCCAAATAATTTACAGGCTTGAAAACCCTTTTGGAAAACTTTGGGCACTATTTATACACCTCTGCATTGACCTCCCTATTATTTCCTTCTTATGGATTGCTTTGAGTAATTGAGCTATTTTGAAAAAACAGCCAAACACATTTTCCTCATATTTTGTACTTATACTCACAAGTGTTTACTTAATGCATATTACTCCTGCTGATTTATATTATATTATTAACAAATTACTTTAGTAATTTGTTAAAAATATAGTTGAAATTTATTTTTCTACCTTTAGGTTTTGGACTGCAAATCTATTAAGAAAGTAAACGTTAGAGATTCACTTAAAGGAAAACAAAAAGATATCAAAACTTCTGTTATGCATGATGAAGTCATAAATGCTTAGGCATGTTTTTCACTTAGACAGGGTCATTTAAAATACCACCTTTATCTCCAACCTGGAGAGCTTGAGGAAGCTGTTTATTTGGATTCTAGGCTCTAAACAGCTGGAAATCTTAACTGCTCCTTCTACAAATTTCTGGTTTTTACAGCTTCCAGGCCAACAATAAAAAATCCCTCAGGTAAAAAGATCTCCTGACATACTTTTTCCGGTATGTGTTCTGGTATGATTTAGAGCCATCATTTGTCTGCTGGGTGGAACAAATGCCCTGGGTCAAACAGCCCCACAGAGCAGCTCTGCTGTTCTATTGTCCCTATTTTGGTTAACCAAAGAGAGCAAATACCAGTTACCAACAGGTCTGCATATTGAACCAGATAATCTTTCCAAATTTTATTTCCGCTTTGCATATATTTGAAGAGAGGAAGAATCAGTTTACATTTAAAAATTCATTTGCTATTGAGAGATTTGACTCAATCTCAGCTGCTGATTAAATGTGTACATTATAAACAACAGATGGCTGAAGAAAACATGGCATTGCTAGCAGACAGCAGACTCCACCTCTACAATTCCCTCAGCATGTGTTAAAAATTATTATGGATTTTAGAAAAATCAATTTATTGAGGGATTAAAAAAGAGAGGCAAAAACCCAAACCAAACAAAAAAGAAGATCAGAGGAGAGAGCTCAGCTACTCCAATTGCCCTGGATCCAAGATTGTGAAATGCAGAGCAACAACATACTTCCTTGCAATTGCTTGTCTTTGTGTGACAGAGAGGCCAGAAACCAAACCCCACATTCAGGCACAGTCAATGTTACAGGTGGAAAGACAAGCTTCAAGTATGCTTTGGTTTGTTTTGTTTAAATATCCTTCATATGCTAAAGAACCAGAATTTTCTAGAGCAAGTGCCCATAATTCTAAAATGTTCAAAGCCAAATATTTGGGAATGGGGAAACACTTGCAATTCTGCTAGAGTAAGCTGCTAGTGAAAATATAAACATGTTGTGATGTTGTTTTTCAGCAGCTGAGAAAGTTCTCTCAGTTTTCTAAATACTTGGTCCAATATGTCTTTTTGAGTAAATCAGAAGAACATTTAAGCATAAGGATGAACAGAGAATATTTTACAATATATCTTCCACTGGGATGTAAGCCAGAGTGTAACCTACAGAGAAGGAAAGGGCTTGAGGAAATTCCTGGAATTGTAAGCCATTCAGCTGCAAGCTATAAAGAAATATATGGCAACCCATTGCTTATACTGAACATATGCTTTCAAATATCGTTCATATTTATCATCTGTTAGTAATAGTTTTCATGTTTTATTACCAACATGTTGTATAATGAAGAACTGGAGAAGCCACACGTTCCAAAGAAAAGTCTGTAATTTTCCTTAATGCAAACATACAAAACTTCATAGTACTATTGATGAGCCTGATCCAACCCTCACTGAATCAGTGGGAGTTGAATGAGTCCCTCTGTGCACAGGAAATGAATTGAAATTAATGAGACTACATATGGTTTCAGGGTAATTTATGCCTTTTTTGGCTGTTGATATTTATAAGACCTTAATCTGCTTCCACTTGTATCAATGTTCAACTCCCCTGGCTGAGCTGACTCTACTCTGAATGTATAGTTGCATGAACAGAAGGAAAAGAAAGGCTATTGTATGTTTGCAACTTACCATTCTCTAAGATTCTCTTATCTCTAAGTAAGGTTCCTTGTTCCTTATTTAGTTTTAACCTTGTACAAGCTTCTTCTAAGTTTATAAAGTGCTGTTACCTCTTATCCCCTTATCTATCCAAATCCCCCTGGACTGTACACCAGGCTGCAACAGACCATACACAGACTAGGGCACACTCCATTAAACCTTTGAGAATAAGTTCTTTGCTGACAAGCTCTTTTCACAGCACCAGGACAAGCTGGGCCTTAGCTACTGACACCTAGTCACACTGAGAGGTCAACAACAGTTTTTCAATAAAAGCTTCTCCAGCATGGCTTTTGAGTTTATACAACAATGTAATGGCTTAGATTCACTCAGAAAGCTTCTGAAAATCTGCATTTATCATTCTTCTTTTCTTACAGAATTCCATAGCTAGAGCTGCTTCCAAAGAGCTGGCCAGTTTGTACAACACAGAATATACATATGGTCCAGGAGCAACAACAATCTGTAAGTATTGACCTAAATGTACTGACAATCTATATTAAGTACTACTAGGACTACAAAATGCATTTTCTAGTGATTCTTGTTCCTCTTCCTAAGTAGTCCCCTTCTTCCTTCACATGCATATACAAAGGGGTATATATGGGACCTGTCATTTCTAAATTATGGGATAATTTATTCCCCAGGGATCCCAGGAAGCGTGTGACCCCCTGGAAAGTCAAGTGATGTAGTAAAATGTTTATGAATTCACATGCATAGCATGAATTCCTAAATCATACACAGCTTAGATTTAAACATAAAAACCTTGACCTGAGATTTTCTGCTTTTCCAGTATCTCCAAGTCAAGGATAATGTGAATCCTTCAACCACTCTAGTGACACCAATTTCTTTTACTTTGCAGTACATTCTGAGATACATACTAATTATAATCCTATTTGCAATTTGTAATGACTAATTATTCTACCCTTCTTGGGAACTCAGCTGTGGATATGGCCTCTGCAGTGCCAAAAGCTTAGTCAAGGTTATCTCAATATCTCCCATATTTAAGATCTCTTAATTACTTAAATATGGAAGCTAATTTCTCTTGCCTGTTTCTCCTTCCTCAAATAGTTAACCACCACGTCCCAAACATTTTAAAAACCAGTTTCTTCCAATTTTTACAATATTTTTGGAGACTCTTCCTTTAGAAATGGCAATTTTGGAGGCTCCTTCCTTAGCAAAAGAGACTGATTTTATCATACCAGCTAATGAAAAGGGAGGGTACTATTTGTCCAGCAGAAAATGATGGAGCTGAAATCCCAGATATACAATTCTTTCTCATCTCTGTGAACCTCAAAAAGCCACTCAGTGAGAGGGCATTTGCTTCTTATACCAAGTGTTTCTAAACACATGCAACCATGCCATTCTCCTGTTCCTTAGACATTTCTCCCACGGTTTCCCCACAATAATAACAAGGAGGGAGCAGTTTAGCTTGTTTACATTTGCTTGCACAAATCAGCTGGAACAAAGCTCATAAAAGGCCTAAAATCACAGCAACTTTCTCATGAGCAGAATAAATCAATCAATTTACCAAATATTTTTTTTTATCTGTCCTTTCTGCCTTCCTAGCTATGTGACTTGACTCCAAAGTATTTCCAATTTGATGTGTAGCCACTCTTTCCCAGTTAAGCTTTGTTTAATTTCTTTACCAACAGACCCTGCTGCAGGGGGCTCTGATGACTGGGCTTATGACCAAGGCATCAAGTACTCTTTCACTTTCGAGCTCCGGGACACCGGGAGATACGGTTTCCTTCTCCCTGAATCTCAGATAAAGCCAACCTGTGAAGAGACTTTCCTTGCTGTTAAATATATTGCCAACTATGTCCTTGAGCACTTGTATTAGAATGGAGTTCTAAAAATTATTAAAGTAGGCTTTATGCAAAGATGCCTTCCCTTTTTTCTTCCCTAAAAATGACTTTTTTATTTCTCTATACTTAATGCACTTAAGTCATATTCTTAGTCCATTACAGGTCACTAGAACTACAAGTTTTTCAAGAGAAATAAAATATTTTTATTGAGGCAACTGGCATAGTTGGAGGGGTTGAAAAAGAAGGAGTACAAGATTAATCAACCTAAGGTACAGGTCACCTTATTGATTAAAATTATCTTTACACAGAGGAGATGGGCTGAGCATTAGGGCGTATACAGCCTGACTGTTAACCAGAATGAAAAGAACCAAGTGATTCACATAGATGGACTTTCACCCAAACATTCATTGCCTCAATGGCAACAGTAGCAAGGAGAAGCTCACATCACATACTTTTAAAATTATTTATCTGTGATGTGCTCTTGTGAATTTTCTCAAAATCCACCTTGGATCTGGCCCATCACTGAAAAATAATTTGGATCTGCAGTCACTGCTAGTCCAATCTGCATTCAGCTATGAAAATTATAATTACTATTAATGGCCAAAACTTGATATAAATCATGCTACCCTGCATTTAAGGCTCTCATGCTTACTACAGTAGCATCTCCCAAAGTGTTCTCAGAGGCCTGGTACTTCCTGGGGCCTCTCATGTTCCTACTGTCATGGGCAGAAGAATCATAAACAGCCCTAAAGACTAAGTCTGGTGATAAATGAGTAACTGTTTCTTTCATGGAAAGCTGTAGAGAATTATCCCCTCCTGATCAATTTTCTGTACAGGTAATGTAGGTCTGATTGGGTCAGAGTGAGTGAAAGTGATAAATTGCCACTCAACATCTTTCCCACAGAGCTGCAGAAAATGTGTTTGGCATCTATTAATGCTGTTTGGAGCTTGGCTAATATGGGACACACTCTGCACAATCATAGGGAAAAACCTTATGTCAACACAGAATCTGGCTGATCTCCCTGCCACTGCTGGAAGCTCTGAACAGAGACTTCCACTGTCCACTGATGGTCCTGGAATTAACCCCATTTCTGGTAGGTCCTTAGCCAATCCACTCAACACAGCCCCAGAAATGCATTTTACAGAAAATGCTTCTCCAAAGAAAATCATCAAATTCAAGACCTGTCAAAACTACATGTTCTGCTTTTTTGTCCCTTTTCAGTGGAAGGAAACAGGAAAACAGGGTCCAATTTAAAATTACACTTTCATTTGCATGTATAAGAGAAAGAAAGGCCACACATCCACTAGCCCACTCCAATTAGCCCAGCAGCACTCAAATTAAACTATTCTTCACACAACTGATCCATCTGGTTTTGATCACTGGTGAAACTGAACCCACGTGTGAAAGTAACACGTACCAATAAAAAGATGTATCATTCTGTTTTGCAGAAGAAGTGGGGGGGAAGAAATATCAACATCACTAAAAATAGCACAGGATGTGAACAGAACATACTGGCCAGAACCAAACATGCCACAAAGGGCAGGAAAATAAATTTATCGGAATATAAAACATTTTGCTAATTTTAACTAAGTGTTAACAACTGTCCAGGGACTATTCTGACTGTAACTATGTTATTTGGGATGATGTAACAGGTTTTACACCAACTGCAATGTGAACTCCTGATACTCAGCACTTTGTACTATGGTGCAGTTGACAAGTTCCATCACCTTGATGAACTTGGAGATCTTTTTCGAATTTAATGATTGTATGATTCCATTCTGTGATTCTATGATCCAGTACTAGGCAGGCACTGGGTAAGACTGCAGGCAGCAAATGCACAGCTACAAATGCAGTTGATGGCCAGGTCACAGCACCCAGCAGTTCCAATAACATTAAAGTTACCCCAATTAACTTAAATGTGTGACTCTGAGGCAGAATATAGCACACATTTGGTGGCTCTGACATTCACAAATCAAGTCACACCAAGGCAGTGATCTGCGGCTTTTCTGTGCCTTCTCCCCAGAAGTTCATATTTTGGCCTTAGCTTCCCATTAGGTCACCTTATGCTTTGCTCATTTTCAGCAGATAAATCTGGCTTTATCAATTAAATTCTCACCAGAAGGCACTCACTAGCACTGCTGATCAAATTACACAGATGCAGAGAAGAGCAATCAAATGTGGTATTACCATCCATGCAGCTTGGAATATAATCCAAAGAATATATGGGAGAATTTTAAGCAGGAAAGGACATTGTGCTAGCAGGTAAGCTTCTAGTGCAGAGACACTGAAAGAAAACATGGAGAGGATGCAAAAGTTCATCAGGAAGTCACATTGCTTCAAACTCTAGCATCACTTTCAAAAAACATGGAAATTTCACATGCAAAACTGATTGGTAACCTGTTCTCAAATTAAAGCACATGAAACTCCATGTGTACACAAGAAAATGCCTTCTTATCACACATGCCCTAAAACCAGAACACATTGCCCAGAAATGTTGTTGAGTCTCCCTCCTTGGAGATGGTGTTCAAAACTTGGCTGGACAAGGCCCTGGGCAACCTGCTTTGCGCTATCCTGTTAATGTCTGCCTGATACAGGTCAACCAAGGACTGAGATAAACAATTTCAGCTTTTCCTCTTTGATTTATACTGCTCCTTTAATCAAATAGAAAGGGAACATTCTGTTTTCTTGATTAAGAATCACTTCAAAAAGTTGCCATCTTTCTCATATGAAGCTATTGTTTAGTCAAATGCATTCAAACAGGCAATTCATTTCAGTGTTCCCAAACTCAAAAGGGATTAAGACCTGATGAAGTGCTTTAAAGACAATGTACTGTCCCTCTGCCAGGTCTCCCAGGAGTGACATTGGAGATACCAGACAATTCACAGAGGAAATGTCCCTCAGTACAGATCACAGCTGCAGAGGCCCATAACAAAGGCAACACTTAGAAATTCTTGATTCTTTAACACAAAAAAATATAGCTCACACACAAAAGTGAATGAAATGCAGTTAAGTCCCAACAGTTGTGTGAGAGTTAAACATGAGCTTCTGGGGACGGTATTTCCAAGTTGGCTCAAAGTTGTCAAACAACTGCTGACATATAATGGTAATTCAGAAAAGGCAACTTTTGCTGTTAATGATCCAGACACAACTGCCTCAAAACCTGTGCTAGAAATTAAACCTGTGCTTACAGTGCAGCCTGCTCTGAACTCTGCTTTGCTGACATACGGCCTCAGCATGCTTCCTGTCACTTTGAATTCTTCCAAGGACAGATGTGGGCTGTGCATTGAAGCAGGTTGTCTCTGTGTTCCCTGCTGCACTCGGAACAGCTGCATTACAGCTGCATACAGCATTTACTACAGGAGGAGAGTAAGCAGCCAAATGCTTTTGATAATGGGACTGTATTCCTGTCCTTTACAGGAAGGATGCCAGGCTACTTGTGGTAAACTTTGCAACCACAGAAAGCAGAAAATTTGCTATCAGTAAGTGAATATATACAGCTTAGCCAAGAAACAGGGAAATAGGGAATTCAACAGTTGGCAAGCACTAAAATCTTCTCTTTCTGCATTTAGCAGGAGACCTAAGATGCTTAACTGGAATTCTTCAAGGAAAGTATGAATCACACTGCTTTAATAAAAAAATCAACTTGCAATTTCCTGGCTTCATGGGGAAAAATAAAAGATTCAGGTTTCTTTTTAATGCATTTGATATGTTAGGGCATAATGGGGAAAAAAAAAAAGATAACAGTTCAGGAATAACAGCTGTCATTCCCACAGATCCCTGTGTTGTAGCTGCTGACTTGAGAGAGTGAAGCCACTGAGTACAGCTCCATACCACAATGACCCACCAGCTCATGTCCAGAAGTGACACAGCCCAGAGCATCTCTGTTCCTACCAGAGTGAGCCCAGAACCTAATCAGCCTTCCACACAAATCAAGAGATGCTAGTGAATGCTATAAATGGCAAACAAAACTCAAAAGACAGATGTGTTGTTATGCAGCACAGCAGTGATGTCATTGCTGACATGTATGTTGCATCAGCACTCATCAATATTGGGCCTTTTTCCCCATTGCAAAGGTGCAACATGCAGATTATGGAGTAGAAGTTAAAAGCTTTTTGTATTTACTGCAAATACAGCAGTAAATGCAAAAAGCTTTTCACTTCTAGGTTTATGTCCCTGTTCATAGGATGCATTTTCTTTATAAAAAAATAACCTCACACATGTGAAGTTTCAGAAGTTCAAGTGCTCATCACACTTAGGAAAAAAATGCTAATGTCACTCACATCTAGAAACCAAGATCCTTTTCTCTTAAAAAACTGTCCCCACATATGACAGCAAAAACTCTGTCTCCCATTCTCTTCCCTGGCCTATATACACAGTATGTGTGTGTATATATATATATATATATATATATATATATGTATATGTATATACACACACACATTACTGTGTATATACATATACACAGTAATGCCATGAAGGTCTCTGAATTAATTCTTCACACCCACTAAAAAAAAATCAAAGAAAAAGTGGGTCCTTGTGCTATATTTTCAAGCCAACTGAAAACAGCTATTTCACTCAAAACCTGAGCTGTGAATACTCTAAAAAAAAATGGAATTTCCAGAGGGTGTTTTATGTAATTTTACACATCGCTTTTATTAATTCTTCAATGATTTTTTAAATGTGCCCAGAAACTGAATTAATAAAAGGTTCAAAAGGATCATTCATTTTGTACAGATTTTCAGAAAACTATTCTGACATTTTTCTCAACAAATGGAAATACTGTTCATGACCTGAGGGCTTTCTTTAAGGATCATAAATAGAACATTTCCTATTTGAATGGAACTAGAATTCCTAATAACATAACGACATTTTATACTTTCCCTCTTTCAATACCCATCTTTGAATCATTTCTGAAAAGCAACAATGTAATCCTTACAAATGCAGAACACCTTTCCTCCATTTAAAAGGAAGGATGAATAGAAATTTATGCTTTACCTCTAGCTTTTGTCACCACTATTCCTTTGCAGTTTCAGTCTCTCACATCTCTTCTGTAAGTTGTACTGTCACTGATAGAAGTTCTGGCAACAACATGTTCAGCAATAAAAAATTGTTTAAAAATAATGAATTATTTTAATATTTTAACAAAAAATGCATTTTTATTATATGCTTTCTAGACTAGAAAATCAATTACATCTTAGAATTTTAAAAAAAATTAAAACTTGATTTTTAAAAAGCCTTATTACACTATACTTACACTTCACTTTGTTCAGGTATTATGTATTTGGAAATCACAAAGCTCATTTCCTAGGATTGCAATGATATGCAGTTAAGAGAGGAGAACTTCCTTGTTAATTGCATAGCCCAGTATAAACTCCTGGCTAATACTGAAAAAGCAATTCTTGATTTTATGTGCACTAGCATATCCACTTAAAATCTATTAAAATGTAAAATATTAAAAACCTGAAATACAGACTCCAGTACTCCCACATGAAGTTCAATCCAGACTAAACTTCATGTGGACATATCTGTAAACCTCCAGTGCAAACCAGCTGTCTGCAGGGCTGCCCAGCCAACTCCACTGTCAGGGCCCATCACAGCCCTGAGCACCTGAAAGCTTTGGTACTGGCAGCACTCAGCTTTGCAAAGGTTTTTTCCTCTCTCGGGACAACTCTGAGTTTGGGAATCATTAATTACCCTCAATTTGTGTGAAGCCCTGGCTCATTCTCTCATTCTCAGTTCCACAGTGTCACTAAGGAGGGAACTGTGCCACTGCTTAGGGAGAGCTCCAGCCTGCCCAGCACTTGGCCAAGGCAGGAGGACAATTCACAGAGCAGAGGAACAGCAGCACTCCTCCACAGACATCAAAGTGATTTGTTTTCTAACAAGGGAATGAGTCACTCTCACGCCTGTTAAAGTTCAATTAAACATCTTTAGGGGAAAATTTATGATTAAACACAGAATCAACACTGTTGATGGATACCACATATTTATCCAGGCTTCTGGGCCTCTTTTAATATTTAATTTTGCTTTAATGACCATTATGTGTCTAGAACCTGAATTACTGACAAATTAGCTAGAATCTTCCCTCGCTTTTCATATCCTTCCAGGTTTCTGCACTCTTCTAAAACAATGTCTTTCCTGTCAGACTCTGTAAACCAAGTAATATTTGCTGGCCATCATGGCCTTGGATTCTGAGAAAAATTCTGTCCTGCACATGATTATGGACAATTATCCTGAGCAATTTCTGGAATCCCTTCGAAAATGCTCTCACTACTTTTTGTGACACTGTTTTGCTCAGCTTCCCTAACTCACATTGAGATGTAACTCAGGAGTCAGTGCTGCTTCCAAAGGCATTTCAAGAATTCTCCTGGCATGCCACCATGTTACATGTTTAGTTCATGGAGAAATAAGTACATAAAGTTCATTAAAACACATTGAGTATTTTAGCACTATGCACACTGAACTCAATGAACTCCTTGGGAGATAAAACTAAGTTACTGATAAGACTGCACCCTATAAAAAATTGAACAAAACATCCACCATGACTTGCAGAGTGAGTGTGAGAGTTCTGAGTAACTGTAAAAAATCTCTGCTGAATCTCCCACTGGCAAGCTCAGACACCAGCACCCACCTGCTCCTGGCATCTGTGCAGGATGGACTTTGTAAGATTGCTACTTGAAGGCTTTTTCACATTAATATGTAGATTCCAAACAGCAAATTCAGCTGGGATTTTAAAGTAGAAGCAAAAGTGCAGATTTAATGGGAAGAAGCTCCTTCCAGTTCATGGAAACATACTCCTCCTCTTACAGGAGTAAATTCAGAGAGGGAAAAAAACCCTATAAACCCCAAACCACAAGCCAGTCCTTTTCCAGCCTGCACAACCTCTCAGTTCTACAGTGCTTGGTGTTGTGAGGTATCCTACATATCAACAACCTTAAGGCTCTCCTAACTACTGCTTCAGGGCATGTAGAAGACCATTTAATCAGTCACCAGACACCTTTGTTTCAAGCAGAATTCTAAGATGCAAGAGTTTCTTCAAGAAACTTTTTCAGACACTGCCTTAGCTGCACAGTGAAATGAGATGTCTTCAGAACACATCATTCCTTCCACAACAGCTCCTCAGCTGCCTGAGAGTCTCAGCAGCCCCCACCCATCCTGGAGCCAGACACGGTTTCTCATGACCCCTTGTGGCAGCAGCACCAGCTGACAGGGCTTTTGTCTTCAAAAAAGTAGCTTAAGATGTGAAACAATGATATTGCAGAAAATCAAACACAAACCAAAAAGCACCAGCTTATAATCAATTAATCTGAAGAATAGCAACAATCTTCAAAACAGGAATATTGCCCATAAAGACACAAAGCATAAAATTACAGAAGCATTATTTTAAAGTAATAAAGTCAGAAAACTGAAACAATCTAATGCAATTTGAAGTGCATGTGAGCGATAGATGTACAACTATAATAATAATGCAAGTATTAATTATTAACACTTAACATACTTAACATATTACATATGTAAACATATTATTACATATTATAAGGTAACTATTTCTTACCTCTTTCTAACTGGAAAATTAGAATTTTCTTCACACTTCCAGGAAATGCTTCAGGAAGAGACTGGTTGAGAAGGGAAAACTTCATTGTCCAGAAACACAAGGACAAACTGACTCAATTAGGCTAATTTATTCTGATATTTATGTTGCATGCAACTGGATAAACAGCAAAATAGTGACTCTTACTTCCCATTTGTTTTCAAATTATGTTTTGAGAAAATGCCTTTTAACTATACCTGAAAAAAAGAAAATTGTGGTTCAATACTATTCTACTGCAAACACGTCAGTCCCAGAAGAATTAATAGATGGCTCACCTTGAAAAGGAATTCAGAGATAGCTCTAATTAAATGAATTAAATCCAACAAAATTATTTACTATATAGTCTTATTTTCACAAATATCCTCATCAAGGCAGACAAGAAGAATGTTTTCTCAGTCATTAACCGAGTAAACACACTGGTTTTTGATGGAAGGTATTTCACTTTCTCTCTATGCAACTTGGTGCCTGAAATCCTGACTCAGCCCCTCATACAGCTTCTGGAACAGTGGCAGTTTTTCCTGTCAGGGCAGAAACAACTGGCTTTGCCTTGACTTGGTTGGAGGTTAACAGAATAAAATACAAACAGATTTTATGTAGTCAGAGATGAGCACTGGAGGACAAAAAGAAAGTTTCTGGGAGGAATATTCAAGCAGAACTGTAACTCTTACTGAACAATCATTAAAGGGTTCTCAAAAGCATTAGCTGTAGCATCCTCAAAGCAATAAAACCCTACACCAGGAATAACTCATATTTGTTCTTCAGATGTAAAAAATAATAATCTATATTTCGCTCATGTCATCTACACTGAGATTACTGCACCTTCTTGTGTGCCTTCCTTACTCTCACCCGTTACTGTGTTGGGAAACACAGTAGAGTTAGCAAAGACAGCCCTGCCAGCAGCAGGATCCACCCCAGGATCACACACAGCATCAGCACCCTATGAATCAGACAAAAAATTCCTAACATTAAAAAAATGGGCATTTTCCCAAAGGGATGCTCAGAAGCAACAGACAGCCTAAGTCTGCAAAGTTCCTGAAGGACTACTGTGACTCCAGAGAAACAAACCAGACATTTTAAGCCCTGCCTAACCTCTTGTCAAGCTGCAGACATTTACTTTGTTTGCAATTCAGAACTTTAATTTATAACCTGCTAGAGACCAAAAACCAGAATTTTGGCCCAAGATTTGTTGGCAGTTAACACCAACTACAATTTATGTGAAGTTGTGAAGTGTGGATGGGCCACCCGAAGCACGGATGGAGTCAAGCCCTCCTCCAGTATCACGGGTGTGCTTTGGCAAGACCCAAAGAGGCTGCTGGGAGCAGGGAGAGAAGGTACCACAGACACTGCAAATGACAATATCCAGTGGAAAAGTTAACCGAGCTAAACAGAGAAACAGCCATGGGCTACAAACCTGCAAATCCTGACCTCCATCCGCCTCCGCTCTGAGAAATGCTCTACAGATTTCTCTTGGAAAATCAGGTTTTTGGTCATTTCTCCAACCAAATCGAGGCAAAGTCTCCACAGCACAACCGCAGCCCCTGCCGGTGGTGGTGTCACCACCAGGGGCCATGGACACCTCACCTGTGCTGCCCCTGGGGGCTCCACGCTGAACTTCATCCTCCTGCTGCAGGAAACATTCACCACATCTCACCTCACCTGTTACTCTGAGCTGCAAGGAAGAGTTTGGCTTCCTTTTTTTTTTTTCTGTAAAGAACCCAAATAGACACTCAAATGGCCTTCAGGTGAAAACTAAAATAACCTTGGAGAATGATATTACCTCAGTGAAGTAAAGAACATCATTGTCTCAGAAAGCAGGTTTGGAAGCAGAGTGGCAGGAAGGTCATCCTTGTAAATTGTGGAACCCTGACACAAGAACTGATCTCTCCTGCTTTGAGAAAGGAGTTTCTAAAGATCAGCAAGCTTTCTTCTCATGTAAGCATCCTCTACTGGCAGGGATGCAATATACTTGTATCTTTGTGCAGTTACACAGTCTTAAATACAAATACTATTATTTGATGGATTCAAAACCACAATGTTTTGAAGCCCAGGACCCTTCTCTCCACCATCTCCACCAATTTTTTGATACACTACCTACAGTGGTAAGGCCCTAGACTTAGCTGAAATTGCCAAACACACTCAGCTAGGAGAGAGCGCAAAGAAAAATGCACACCCTAATTTGTCTTCATTTATATGCTTTGGCATAAAGTACAAGCTGTGCTTTAGAAACTCAAACGCACAAGAGTTTATGAGCAGGTCAGTCCTGCGGACTGCATTCCTTTGACTAAGATTGTCTTTCCTCCACAGATGAAACATGTACAAACCATGTCAATTTTATCCATTTTCATCAATTTTTTTCCTTCACAAGAAGCCTAATCTGACAAGATGTGGAATATGAGGTGCTGGATATTAGCTTAAATAGTTTCAGTATTTTTTTTTTATTCTCTGTGAAGAAAGGATTGTTAACACCAACAGCTCTTGTGCCTGCACCAACCTGAGCAGGAACTTGTCTGCTGCACAGGGCAATGTAGTAACACACAGACCACCTTGGAATGAGCCTGCCCTAGACACTGCTAATGGGATTTTTGTGTCAGTCATTGAAAAGAAATGTCTCTAATGCTTTTACACTCCACTGATTTTACCCTGTAATTCCTTCCCACACTCAAATGTTATGAATACAAATCTTATTTGCAGCCATTGCTGCCTAAGAGAGATATGTAAATCACCCCATGAGCCTGCACCAGTCTGAGGGAGAGACTGAAGCTATCACTGCTTTGATTCCCAACAGCCTGCCCTCCATCAAGGCATATCTAAATTTCCAGTCATATTCTTAGCTGCTGGGTTTTTTAATGGATACAATTCCATAAAAAGTAGGTAATTATGATGGACAAGTACTTAGAAATGCTAACACAGATCTTGAACTTCTATGAAAGTGTTTGTAATTGTGATGAAGTAGCTTGTCCAAGAAGCATGGGAGATTCTGTCCTTCCAAGACAACCTAATCATAATGCACCAGCGTGCCAGAAAGCTGAAGACATCCCCAGAGAACTTTCAAAGACTTGATTCAGTTCTTTCATTACGTACTAGGTTCAGCAGACCCAGATGCAATTTCAATTAGGGAAGGTAACAGTCAAACCATGTTCAATTCCCTCTATACTGAGCTTTTGAGATTCTAAGAGTTCACATGACATACCATGTGGTTTTAAATCCCATTGTGATTGGTATCTCTCAAAACAGAAAATCTTACTTTAAAACTTAAGAAATACTCTTTCCAGACCCATTGCACATAAATAGCAAAGAACAGTGATTGTTGTGACAGACAATCTTATTACCACTTCCATCTCACTTGAGAATAACTTTTTGAGAAGTACTGGCAGTACTTACAATAAAAAACAATTTTAGACCTCATCTTTATGGAAGATCAGCTTGAAAATTACTTCTTACACAGCAAAGACTTTCACATTTACTTCACTATCAAGAAACAATTTCTGTCCTGTAATGCAAAGAAATTCAAACCAGAATGAAGAGCATTAACCAAACACCTTTCAGAATCCAGGTAAAAACAGAACAAGCCAGAAAATCCAGCCAAATGGAAAGAATATTCATTCTTTCTATCTTAAAAGAGACTAAAACAAAGGACCAAGAGTCTGAATACAGCTTCTTTAGTTCACTGATTCTGTTAAAAAAGAAATGTAACAAACCATTTTAATGTTGCAGCTTTATTTAAAAGAAAGTGACTTTAGAATTTTTGGTAACATATTTTTTATACAAAATTGATACAACGAAAAATAAACTTCAGCAGTGTTCTAGAGCAATTACAGGCTGTAAACTCATAGTCAAATGTACTATATTGGAAAAGGTAATTTTGTTCAAAGCTTATTTGCAGACCAGCACCAAGTGATCCCGAAAGCCTAGTTTTACTTGACATGCCAAAAACCTCAAACTCACACTTCTAAGTAAGGAGTTGTTCAATCTCACCTGTCTTCCAATTTACAGTAACAGTTGTGATTAACTCTGTGCAAGAAACACATCAAAACTTCCTACAATACCTTCAGTGAGTGAAGTTCAACTTTTGTACACCTTTGAAAGTTTATAAGGAGTCATGGACAACAAGGTATTTGCCATTTACGTGGAACTCAGAAGTCTATTAAGAAATTTCAAAGCCCTGTAACAGTTCTTTTTAAACTATTTCATTTCAGCAGGTCAATTTCCTTGATCTTGGGATCACATTTTTTAAACCTACGTTTGCAGTACATCAACATTCCAACATATCAACAAGCAGTATGAACAGAATCCAGCATGGAAAGGGAAAAACCAAAACACAAGCTACACAATCCTGAAATCCTTTTACCGTTCTTATCACATGCTCAGTAGAAAGCAAAACTCCTCCCAAAACTCTTTTATTTCTATTTTTATTTTGTCTGAAATCAAGTTTCTCAAATAGAAAACCTGTTTTGGGAAGAAACTTTCTCATTATAAACCCAGTTCCTCAAACATCCCATTTTGGGGTAACTTGGCTTCATGCAATCCTTACAGGCACAGGGAAGATACTGCCCTCAAATATTAAAGCTGTAGAGATCTACTACTCAAACTGGGAAACAACAGTACTGCAATTCTTGTATTTGCTCTTCTCTGTCATGCAATCACAACTGTAATTTGTAGAAGACAGCAGGGGTCTGTTTCCTCTCTCTGCTTCTCACTTCATGATTCCTGAACTCAATCTGATTTGTTTTATTATGGCTGTTCATGTAAACCTTCTAGGAACAGCATCAATGGAAAAGGATGCTAATCCAGTAATGCCAGAAAATCTGCAACTTAGAAGTCTTCTCTTGAGAAATTGAAAAATTTCCTTATAAATTCCACATCCTTTTCAGGCTCCTTGCCTTTTGCTTTCCTCTGTGAAACATCCACCAATCATCCCTTATCACTGATCTCCACCCTGTGATCCCAATGTAAACAAAACCCAGTAGAATAATCAAGTTTTGCCAGAGAACAAAAATAGCACCATAACATTACATCTTTGCTCCTTTCAGTAAGTCATAGCAGCATTTTGAGACCAAAGCCTCAGCATTCTAATGCTTAAAGCCTTGCTCCCAGGTGCTCTGCAATGCTTTGGATCCTGGTATTAAAACGAAGAGGTATTGAACATAGGATGTGCTCACAGGATAGGAGTTTCTGTGAACTGTGTGTAACAGACCTGCTTTGTGCCTGGGGACATTTACTATGCAGATTTGGTTCTCTTGTGAGGCTGAGGAGTCACTGGCACTGAACAGTTTTGCCATAGCCACCTCTTCCAGCATCATAGTCTTGCCGATACTCATCTCGGACCTAACAGAGGAGGGAGAAAGGGAAGTCCAGAAAAGACAAGGAAAAACAATTTCTCAAAAACTGCTGCAGCATTAGAATACAGTCACACTGACATCACAACATCTAAGTGGCTACATGGAGGTGTCTGACCAAACAGAAGGTGAAGTGCATCATGCAGAAGCCCAGAATAGGATAAACCAACTTCTTCTTTCATCATGTCTGGGGACTCTCTAATCACCACAGCCCAAGCAAGGATGGCCAGCCTTGGCCTTTGGCAGTACAAGCCACTGCCACCTACTCCACTTGGGGTAAGCCAACTGCAGTCCTGTGTGTTCCTAACAACCCCTTACATTTTCTGGGCTTACTTAAAAGCATTATTATCTCTCTAGGCATCCAAGAGCTGGTTCTGCAAGTACTTCTAGTGAAATGTAGGAAGGAGTTATTTATTCCTAGTGGATTATACTGCCATTGATCAGATGTCCTCCAGATTTATCTTAAACAATGACTCCTAAGCTGCTATTTCTGAAATTTTTCTGTATTTATTCAAAATCAAGAAGTTTGGCAAAGTCACCATTCCCTTAAAACCCCAGGCTGTACAGCAACCTACCTGCCCTCCTGATCGTCCACGGCCATACTGCCTGCCCTCCTTAAACCCTGCATCCCAGTCTGTCCTTATGATCCTGTCATCCAGTCTGGTCCCGTTGATGTAGCGCATCGCATTTTCGGCATCTCCTCTAGCATAATACCTTAGGAATACGTTAATGAAAGAAACAGACTTCTATTTTCACCACGTGGGAAAATGAACACTGTCAAATGGGCTACAAAACCAAGTCTTTGCCTGAACCACTTTTATGAAGCTACACCATCTAAAAAAACTGCTAGTGAAAGGGTGAAACATGCAATAATTCAAGCATTAAAAAGTTTGTCAATCATTTAACAGAACAAAGCTCTATTGCTAAAGAGTGGGAAGCCCCAAGCATGCTCTGTTCATGCTGCAAACTTTCACCAGTCTGGTGAGTTCACTGGAAGCAGTAGCAGAATGATCCTCAGAAACGTGCACATAATGAAGTCATACGACAGGGATGAAAGATACCAACGGAAACTTTACACGTGTGTTTGTATGAAAAGAAAGATCTTTTTACCTCGGCACGGAGAATATGAATTTACTACAGAGGTCAACTACCCAAGAGGTGTCTGGGTTAAAGTACCAAAGTGAAAGCAATCTGCTAACCCCACTCGACATGCAGTGTATGCTCGAATACAGAATCACGGTTGGAAAAGACCTCTAAGACTATCATGTCTAACCGTGAGCCCAGCATTGCTCTCTCTCGCCAGGGTCTCCCACAGCCGCTTTAGCAAATGATTAATTTTATCCTCGAGGACTCCCCCGTAACTCAGAGCCTGCAGTGCAGAGCAGTTCACCCACACCCTGACGGCTCCTGCCGCGCTGCACAAGGATACTCCACGAAGCAGAAGCCGCAGGCGGTTTTCTTCACTTTGTCCAGCCCCATGATGACCTTCTTAATGTCGCCGCTTTTACCGAAGAGCTCGTGGATCTGCTCCTCCGTGGTGTAGAAGGAGAGGTTCCCCACGTACAGTGTGCAGCTCTTCCTCAGCAGCCGCTCCTGGTCGTACCGCGTCCCCTGGGCCGCAAGGACACAGTGTTACCTCCCGGCCCGGCCCGGCCGGACCACGCGGCGCCCGCCCCCGGCCGCGGCTCACCCGGAAATGCTGGTCTCGGTACTGGCTGAGTTCGGCGTAGGAGTCGCTGCGCAGAATGCTCAGCGTGCCGCCGGAGCTCATGGCGGCGCCGTCCGAGGCCAGGCCAGCCCAACCTCGCACGGCCCGGCCGTGCCCAGCACAGGACAGACCCGCACCGCACCACCCGACCCGACCCGACCCGACCCGACCCGGCTCGGCTCGGCCGCTCCTCGCCGCCTTCCCGCGCCCCACGCACGCGCCCCGCGGCCGCCGGGCGCGCAGCCAATGGCGAGGCGGTGCGCGGCTCTCGTGAGCGCGGCGGGGCGGGGCGTGCGGTACCTCTCGCGAGAACCGCGGCGCGCCCAGCGGGCGGGAGCGCTCAGGCGCGGGGTCTCGCGAGAGCGGCGGCCATGGCGCTGCTGCGGGCGCTGCTGCTGCTGCTCTCCAGCCCGCGGCTCGTGGAGCGGCTCTCGGAGTCGCGGCCCATCCGCGTCGCCGCCCGGGTCACCGCCAGCGCCCTCACCCGCGGCCAGCGCGATCTGGCCCCGCGCCTGCTTCGTCTGCGCGACGCCTTCCTCGCCGAGCTCAAGGACGGCGCCCGCGCGCGGGGGTGGCCGTGGCCGCGCGGGCCGGGCCGCGGCGGCCGCCCCGGGTCAGCGCCGTGATCGCCGCTTGGAGCGGGAGGCAGCTGCAGACAGCGCCGGGGAGGAGACGGGAACTGCTGCCGCCGCTTCCCTGCGCCGAGCGCCCGGAGCGCGCTGGAACCGGCGGGTGAAGGACCCCGGGAGCAGGTGACAGCGGGGCCCCGCAGCCGCTGTGGACACCGGCGGTGGCCGGGATGCGGATGGCGAGCTGCGGACTGGACGGTGCGTTCCTCATCGCGTGGCCTGGAGCGACTCCTCGGGAAAGCATGAACACGGGAAGCTGCTCCGCATCGGTTTCATGGATTTCCATTTCAAAGACAGTATACGCGTCCCACGGTTGTCAGGAACAAGCAGACTCACTTCCTAATCATCCACAATGCTGTGAAGATTGTCACTTTAAGCGCTTCATAAGAAACTTGAAATAAAATCACAATTCTCACAGGAGTACCTGTAACAATGTCTGTGTATACAGGAGTAATACTCTATATTTGATACAGTTTTGTTACAAAAAGGGTTTTCAGTGATGATGATGGACAGGATAACAGACATCTTACAGGAATGTAAAAGAGATTCAGTAGCTATCCTAAATGCACACTTTAAGTCTATTGTAGTAAGAAGGGTTTACAGGGAAAAAAATGACCAATAGAGGCACCCTGCATATAAATGGAAATACAGCTATATAATGGAAAAGGATGTATCCATCATATATAATGCCTAGGGCAGGTTTGCTTAAGACACTGTATCTGATGACATCTATGACACTACAGCAGTTAACCTTCCTTCAGAGCATGTTTCACTGTTTGATCCAGCTGAGTAGAGGCTCAGTTAACTGGGGAGAGTAATTTCCACTCCTTTTATCATCCCAGGTAAGAAGAACCTTGTACTTTGTCCGAGATACAGTTTTCTGCATTGCTGGTAAAGTTAAACCTCCAGCATGGATGGAGAAAGTGCATCTACAGTGTAAATTCAAAGGTCTGGCTGGCAAGACAAAAGCAGTATATTGTTAATCTGAGCTGGTATTTGTAGTCCAGGTTGTGTTTCTGGCTCTCTGCAGGTTACCTGTGCAGTGGTAGAGAAGTCATCATCCCATGGGAATGGTGCTCTGTTGCATCTCCCAAGAGTTTCAAGATATACCCCACTCCGACTGCCAGAATTTGTAAGTTTTATGAAAATAATGTTAAAGATTTAAGTTGTTTAAGAAAGCTGAAAATGGGAAGCAGGACATGGAATAACAGCTGTGGCACACAGTTGTGTCATCCCAGTGTAAGAGCAAAAAGAAAATTAACTTGGAAAATACATTTTCTGTCACAATGCTTTCACAACTACGTTCACTACTTTGTGAGTCACCAGTACAAAGACAGGCACCTTCCCTCTCCTGCCTCCCCCCAAACACACCCCTTTAATTTACAGGCAGGGCAGCAGTGAAGAGTGAAGGATGTGGGATGAACATACAGGCAACACAAGACAAAATGCTTTACAAGAGAGCGAGAGCTATGTTCCTTAAACATCTAGGTCATGCCTATAGCTTGGAAAATACAGGCAAATCATTCATACATTCATTTTTCCTAGGTTCTCCTTAGAGCCTGGCATCAACCTATATTATTCTTGTCTCTGTTGAAAGCCTGGCTCTTAAGACCTTACGTAGGGTTGTGTGGGTGAAGAACTGCCAAAAGCATTACCACCTTTGGGAGTGGAAATAATTCAAGTGTCAGATCTGTTTCAGAGAGAGAGGCTTGATCTACAATGCATGTGCCAAGGCAGGATGTTTTGGATCCAGAAGTACATGTAGGCAAAACCAAATACTGTAGGTCATGCTGTGCTATTGAGCGTGTACATCATTGTCAGCTGAAGCCCAGTTGTTGGTGTCCAGTTTAAAAAGAGGCTGCTCTCCAGTGGAAAGCCAGGATAGGAGCTGTCCTTCCCACTGAACTGATTTCATGGAGAGCAGTTAGTGCACGGGGAGGAGGCGCAGGGGATGCGGCTCCTCCCTCGAGGCTGCCCTCCCTCCGCGGCGGCAGAACCGGGGGTCTCTGCCCTGTGCTGAGCCCATTCAGAGATGCATCTGGTGAATCAAATCCCTCCCAGTTACCGCTGTCTGCGCAGCTCCTCGATCCAGCTCCCGCAGGACCGGCCGCGCGCTCGGCCGGGGTGACAGTGGTGACAGAGCAGCGACAGCCGCGAGAGGAGCGGCGGGAGCGCGCTAGGGAAGGAGAGCCCGACCTGCAGCCGCGGAACACCGCGCACTGCGCTTAATGCCATGGCGGGGCTGCCCCCCCGAGCTGCCCGGGGCGGTTCACCAAGGTGGAACTGTGGCAAGGAAGGCTAAACAGGCAAAGCTTGGATTTTAGGAATTAGCACAAGCACTTAGCCTGAAGCATCCTCCATGTTCTAAATCAGATTCAGCCAGATCAGGGCTGGGGATTTTTCAAGATGGACCCACCCAAGGCAGTGGTGACTGCAGTCTGGTCTAATGAATTTTTAAGAACATAAAAGATTACTGAGTCAGACCAGCTTTTGTCTTAACCCTGTAACCTCTCTCCAGCAGCTGAATTAATGCCTATTATCAGTAAACACCCCACAGTCCCCAAACCCTGTCAGATTATTAGAGCTTTCAAAAATAAATCTCGCATGGAAACAGCTAAGCTTCAATCACAGTTTTGGTGGGCTCTGATTTCATCCTCTCTCATGAGGAGAAGTACAAAAGTTCATATGAAATACCACAGGGCTGAGTAAGTCAAATTTTAAGCAGGTTCTATCCGGAACTGGCTACCCTAAGAGTGTGAGGAATGGGAATAAAGAGATGTGGGAGAGCTCCCAGTGCCATTGCTGATGCTGAAAGGGGGTGTATGAAAGAGAAAGGTCTCACAGCACCATCAGACAGTACCCAAATGAAGTAAAAGACTAAAACTTCGTTCTCCTGAAATCTAAAGGCTCTGATGATCTCTGTTTAGCTCAAGGATGTAAAGTCCTAACTGACTCCTCCAATTTCCACTGGATAGGACAGGTATTTGTGGTGGGTCTTCCATTGATAAGTGAGGAAATATCAAAGTCTCGTTCTTGAATGAGACATCACATTTTGTAATTGTGGCTCTGACAGTACCAGGGATTATAATAAAGATGTGACAGTTGCTGCAGGTGAAATTGCTTGCTTGCTGCTCTACTGTCTGGCAGAGGGTTTCTTCTCCAGCCCCAGCCATGTCAATGACTTCCACATGCACATCTGTCTTCTTGATATTGAGCAGAGACCTCGGAGGCATGTAGGTGTGTGCAAAGAGCAGAGTGTAGTGCTGCGGGTCGCTTGAGGATGCTGGAGAATGGATGAGCTGCTCCAAGTGAAACAAACAGGGAATGAGCCCTCCCTGGTGTAAGCACCCAAACAGAAGCGCCCCCAGAAGGTTGAACAGAACAATGAGGAGCTTCCATTTCACAGCTCTGCTTGGTGACGCGCTGAACAGGACCAATGGCAGGATGAGAGGGATGAGAAACCGAGGCTCCTGGTGACTGAACAGGGAGAGAAATGCCAAAGGAACAAAATAAAACAGCAGCAAAATTGGACTGCCCTCACAATGCACCAAGAGCCCAGGCAGCCCACGGCAACACCATCTGACCAGCATTAACTGATGGACATATTTCTTTAGCATTTTAAAGCCTGCGCCGATGGCCAGAATATGTAAGATACCAAACAGCATCACTCCATTGACTGTAAAATGTGTAACTCGTGGGTGACTTCCATGCAGTACAAGATTATGAGGATTAAGATTATAGCTGAGAAAATTGAAGGGGGTTACTACCATTTTGTCATGTAATTGAACGATTACATCAATTAGGCTGCTCTTGTTAGTGCTGTAGAGGTTGTCTAAGCTCACGGAGGTAAAATAGAAGGTGTCAGCAGTTATGAAAACAAAAGCGGTAAAACATGCACATAGGATAAACTTCAAAAAGTCATTTATAAGAGTTTTAATGCTCTTTTGAGAGTCAACAATTAAACTGGCCCAGTATAGCAGAGGCATTAGAGCAAATGCCAGAAAGGTTGGCCTGTTGAAAAACCCAGCAGCTGTTATGACACCTAAGAGAGAGCTGCTTGTAGGCTCTGCTGAGCGGCCACTGGACTTCCTTGAAGAAACCAGTACCATGAGAAGAGCAAAGAGAAGTCCTTCGAGTGTGTTGGTAAACGTCCTTGTATAAAACACCAGCGTGACATAGGATCCAGCAAGAAGCACCAGCGCTTTCCATGGATCTGCTCCCCAGAAAGGAGCCAATCGATAAATGCTATAGTCGAGAATGAAAGAAAAGATTGTAAAGAGCAGGCGAGGAGATACAAGGAGAGTGTAGCTGTTGATGCAACTTGAACATATGTCCAACTGCTGCAAAGACTTGATCACCCAGTATGTAACTCCTGATGTCATTAATGGGAAAACAACTGTTCTGCAAGGAGAGTTGGAAAGGAACTCCCATGGATAATAGACCTGTAGATTTAAAATATCTCCTACAAAGGAAGAGAAAAATACATATAGATAATAAAAAATACGTATAGATAGTTTATTTTATTTAGTAATTCAGCATTAGGGATATTACTTGGTATAAGAGGTATCACAATACAGAGCAGCTCCTAAACTTTTGAAACTGGTGTCAGCCTTGGGTGTTTTTAGGAGCGTACCATTCATTTTTACAAAACATCGAGAAGCCTGTCACAGTAATGTGATTCGAAGCGCCACTCGCTGTGGCCAGCACAGAGCAGGAACCCACCCACCGGGCCAGCTCTGCGGATCCTCTCCTGCCCGGCTTGCGGGACTCGCTCTGTGACACAGCGGGGATCCCTCGACAATACCCGCCTGGCCGGCGATGCCCGTGGCCGCGCCGCTTCGCGTCCCCTCGAGCCCGCGGGGCCACCCGGTCCCATCCCTTACCTGCCATGACCTCGGGCGCCTGGAAGAACTCGTCGGGGTGCAGGTACCCGCTCTGCGGCAGGAGGCACCAGCCCGCCCGCAGCGCCGCCAGCAGCGCCCACAGCGCCCGCGCCACCATGGCGGCCCCGGCCCCTCACGCCGCACCGCCAGGGGGCGCGCCGCGCACGGACGAGGCGCCGCAGCGGGAGCCCGGCGCGCATGCGCAGCGCCCCCGCCCGCTGCAATTGCCGGGCTCCCGGGATCAATGAGGCTGGAAAAGGCCCCGGGAGCACCGAGCCCGGGCCGCGGCCCAGCCCACCGTGAGAGCCACACCGCCGCACGGAGCGGCACGGCCGGTCCTCCCTTCAATGCCTCCAGGGACGGTGACTCCACCACCTCCCGGGCAATCCATTCCGGTGTCTAATCACCCTTTCTGAGGGTGAATTCCTCCTGCTGTCCATCCTGAACTCCCCTGGCACAGTTTGAGAGTATGAGTTCTATGAGTGTGCTCTCTCGTCCTGTCACGGCCTGGGAGAACAGCCCGACCCGCACCAGGCTGTACCATCCTGTCAGGGAGCTGTAGAGTGGGATAAGGTCACCCTGGAGCCTCCTCCAGGCTAAACACCCAGAGCCCCCTCAGCTGCTCCTCAAGGGACTTGGGCTCCAGACCTTCTCGGGTATATGCCAGCACTTCAATGTCCTTCCTGAACCGAGGGGCCCAGAACGGGACACAGCACTCACGGTGTGGCCTCACCAGTGCCAAGTGCAGGGGACAATCACTGCCCTGATCCTGCTGGCCACACTGTTCCTGATGCAGGCCAGACAGGATGCCACTGGCCACCTGGGCACACGGCAGCTCCTGTTCAGCTGCTGTTTCATAAATGACCAAAAGCACAAGGAGAAGAAACACAGTGGGGCTGCAGCTGGGCACAGCTTGCCCGTAGCCATGGGTTTGAGTGCTGGGCACAGCATCACAGCTCCCTGCACACACACTCACCCCTCTGGGCACAGCCGGGGCTGGGATCAGTCTGTGTCCCACTCCAGCCCCAGGAACTGGGAGCAACGGAACAGTGGGCAGTGAAAGGGAAAGGCAAATGTTCATATCCCAGAAAAGCAGAAGTTTAGCTACCAGGCTGGTTAAAGTGTGAATAAAGTTTTCATGTTTATTTGCTATTTTCACTTATTTATGTGATTGCTATCTGGCTTTACCAGGTTTTTATTACACTACATGTCTGTTCATCCCAGGATCATGAGGGGGTCTCTAAAGTCACAAGGCCAGTGCCTGCCAGCAGCACAGCAACATCTGTGAATAGTGCAGCTATGGATAAAAATAAAACCTGAATACTACAGCCAGTAGAAATGGCTACTCAGAAGTGAAGTATTTTGTTTCCCGTACAGCAAATACAAATTTCAGGCACAAGGCACTCAGGATTGCCCCCTGTGGAAGGAGGACAGTCATGAGGTTCTTGATGAAGGCTGCATCAAACTAAAGATCACAGGACATCTCTGGCCAGCCATGAGAGAACTGGGTGTGGAAAGTCAATAAGCTCAGTGGATGCTCACATTTGGCTTTGTTCTTTTATCTGTCAAAGATGGTAATCCCCCTTCCAGTCTCTCTGGGCTTCTTTTTCATCCAGTGATTTTTGAAATTTCCTGTACTTTCCTCTGCTGGAAGGTAGAAGACTGTCCATGGCAGAAGCTGGACTGGTCTTTATTCACAGCCTGTCCATTCTCTGTGCACTTAACCTCTGTGGCAGCAGAGCTCAGGAGAAACAGAGTGGGATGGGTAAAGCAGGGATGTGGAGTCTGAGCATAGCCAGCCAGGAGGCGACTAGAGAGAGAATTCACTAGACAAGAGTTTTGATATTGCCTTCCAAGAAATTCTTCTACGGGTCAGAAACCCAGAATCCATCTAACAGTTCTTGGGAATCCTGGGTGGTTCAATATCAGCAACAACAGCAGAGATGCTCCAGTTTTAGACTGATCTTGTAAAGCATGTTGATACTGTATTGCTGGTTTCTGCCCCAAATTCCACCCCATCCACACAGACAGGGGCAGCTTCCAGCCCTACCCCACTCCCTGATGAGCAGATGCTGTTGGCACTTGCCCTGCAAAGAGGCAGGAAGAGGCATTCACATGGTAGCACAGCATGTTATCCAGACAGCAGCTTTTCTGAAGAGAAGGTGGCAGGGCAGAGGTGGCCTGGAACTTCCCACTTGGACCATGCTAATCCAGGCCTTGTATCTGACACAGAGCAAGCAGGGGAATGACAGTAGCCATGAGGGAGTACTGTGTTATCCTGTTACCTGCCCCAGAGCACTGGGGTGTTTGCATCCCTTCAAGGGACTCAATATATTCACTCCCCAGCCATTCTGTGTATGTTCTCCTCTCTTTCACTGGCACAATCTCAACAGTAGAATCCTTAAAAATCAAGTCTTTTCCTTGAAAAGCTGAAGAATCAAACATTTTGAATCCATTTCCATTGCTGCTATTTCCAAAGTAGACCTGAAAATAATGAAAAATTCTCAGCATTTTGCAAGATGAAGTGCCATGTTGCTGTCATCCAACATGAAAGATGATAGGAACCGTTTTGTAGATTAAAAATTCATACACAATTGCAGAATCTCTCTTATGCGTTTGCTTTTAGATGCTCCAGTAGATCAGATACAGAATTCTGCCACTGGCAATTACATGAACAGCATTTGTGATTTTGTGTTTTTAGTTACTATCTGGAAAAGGAGCTGTAATTTTTAAAAACTCTCTTGCCCTCAATATTGTTATGCAATACAGGGTTTGGCTGCCCAGGAGTTACAGACATGACTGAAGCCTAGCAGAGATATTGCTCAGTCTTGATTTTGAATTAATTAACTTCAGGATGGAGAAGAAGGAACCTCACTGTGGCAGCCAGGCACACTCTGCCTGCGTGGCTTACCATGGACATGGCTGCAGCATAAACAAACCCAGCAAAGTCCTACTGCATTCCAATGAAAATTCCAGAATGGAAAAGCGTTAGTACAACGCAGAAACGGGGGACAGCCATGGGAAAACACCTTAAGCTCCAGGGAAATTATTACTGCAACCAGTGGCTGGGCAAAAGGTTGAAATCCCTTGAGTACCAGGGTGGTTTTACTGGGTGAGTCCTATGGGTAGTATTTCACTTTCTCTGTCACACTCCCAACAGGACTGTGCACTGTGCACATGCTGCCAGTGCCATGAGGCAGGATATGGCAGTGTGGTCCTGTTGTCTTTATCCTTGGACTGTGTAAGACCATTTATAACTCCCCCCAAAAATAAAAGGATTATTAGTACCTGGGCTCTGTCCAGTAGTCCATATAGAGCAAAAACATTGACATCTGGGTGAACCATAACAGCCTGAGCTGGCACCTGAGCCAGGTGACAATTGGCAAACTGGGTGACTTCAGCACGGGCACCATTTGGACACAGTAACTGGAAATCACTGGACTTCAACTTTTGGGCCCAACTAGCAGTGTTTTTACCTGAAAAAAAGAAACAGATCATTGTCAAGCAATGAATGCTTTAAAGCAAGAAAAAATAATTGAATTATAATAAAGAGACATGTAAAACCAAGTACCATCTGTGTTCTCAAACACTGTAGAGTGCTTCACAAAGGCCACATCCCCAGAATCCTCTACCAGGCACCTAAAGGAAGTCAAAGATAAAAATGCTTTCAATTCAAAGCATCTTTAGGTGAACCACATTTTTTAATAACTCATAGGTTCAGAATGCATTTTTTTTACAGGCATTCCTGCAAGCAAATGTACTGGACCCAAAGTTAGTAAGAAAAACCAGAGAAATCTTGGATGGAGAGAAGAGAAAAAAAATATTAAAAAAATATTCTGAATTACAAATTTCAAGAGTGGAATAGAGTAGAAAAAATTATTAAAAACAGTGTGAAAAACAACAAGAAAGACCAATACTAAATGAGTAAAGAAACAGGAGATCTATTATGTGATATTCAGTGTAGCATTTGCAGCCCTGTACATTGGAGATCTCCAGTTAATCTAAATGCAATTTCCAAAGTTTCTTCTAATTTTCTGAAGCAGAAGTAGCCCAACATGCCAAGAGACCCTAAAACCACCTCCTTTCCTATGTAGTTTATTCTATAAGTGTTTTCAAGAAGCATTTCCTAAAACAAAGTAACGAAACCAATGAAATGGATGTAAAGCTGTAAACTGCATGGCTTATGCAGTACAAAATACTGCATATTAGTTAGTTATGACTGTTATGACTGTTAGTTATGGTTAGGAAAGTTATGACTGGTAACAGTTACCCAAAATACATATATTTCAATTGCACCTAGTTTAACATCAACAGTTCCAATTAAAGGTGATAAGTCACGATGTGGCTGACACTGTCACACAGAGAACAAGGACTCAGTGGGGCTGTTCAGTACATTTCCCCATCAGAAAAAACTTTCCTAACAGATTTTTCAGTACTCTGTGCAGTTTGATTTGCTCCAGCCAGTGGTATATATACAAACTGAATGGCCTCTCACACCTCTATCAAATTAGTCTGAAGACAGCCAGAGTTGAAGGAATCTGGAAATCTGAATTTTAAGTCCATCTGAATCACCTTCCATAATTCATTCTTTTTTCAGAGGGGATCACCTAAGTGGCACAGATAGATCTACCCCTACCTTGTAGAAGACTGCAGTCCTCTGTTTTTTCACCCAAATTCTACCATTTTAAATACTTAAAACTTCCCACATCTCTCAATGAATTAAGCACCTTTTCCCTTAAAAACAAAAAGTGATCTCTATATAAAGTTTGACTGTATGGGCCCTTTTATCAAATGCACAATGTTAGAATTATGAGCAAGGCTCATGCAGCCTGTAACAGCATTTTTTGCTCATCCATCTCCTGACTGGGAGCTGTCTCTTTAATCCATGAAGTACAGCAGAGGATCTGGAGTTTGCCTGCAAGGCTTGTACCCAGCAGAGCAGCTGGACTCAACTAAATAGATTTGCAAAAAGTAGTTATCCAAATCTAACACTTCATTATTTACCAGGCAGCTGCTGTTGAAGTCTCCTCCCTGAAGGGAAAAGGTGGCTTTCTGCCAGCCGTTCCATGCAGCATTACCTTCTGAGGTGAAGGTCAGGAAAAGGAAGTGCTCCTTCCATATCTAAGAGTTTCACAGTCTTTGGGTATAGCCCCATCTGTACATGTACACTATTGCACAAAGTTCCATTTTATATTATTTTCTCCCCTCTATTTTTAACATACTTTGTTTTGAAGAGGATTTGGTAAATCAACATTGGCCACAGCTGTTTGTGCTGTACAGAAATCTACCTTCACCTACAGCCACCAATGAATCAGAGTAGTGAAGACACCCTCCAGGCTCCCTGTCACGAGCCTGTCACTCTCTGCAGGGACTTACAGCAGCCAGATCCTGGCAGCTGTGTACCTGCTTCCCTGCTTTCCCACCTGGCTGTCTGCAAGGCAGCTGGCAAAGGCTGTGACACGAGCCAGTGCAATGCCTTACACCATACCTGCACTGGTGAGGACATCTGGGGACACACATCCCACCTCATTTATAGCAACAATAACCTCTGCCTGCTGACTGGGATGGAAGGCAGGCACTTCCTGCATGTTGCCAGGCTGACACTGAGTCACAGCTGTGGGTACCAGTTACCTGAAGGCTCCACTGTAGCTGTAGTAACGTTCTTGGCTACTTGCACTGCATTTGTTGTTTCCACTCTCATCCCCAATACACAGCTGACAGAGCTTGGCTGGGTAATTGTCCTGCTCAGCTGAAGGGACACAGCTGGCAGAGAAAAACTCACTCACAGCTGGGGAAAGACAAAACCAACATAAGGAATGAAAAGTGTGGGCTCTTCACAAAAAAAGGGCAGACATCATGAAGTTATAACCAAGGCAGGTTTCAGTAGAACACTAGAAATAAAGTTACAGCTGCCTTACTGGAATTCACAAACTAGAACTTCTAAAATATTTTTAGAGCACTATTTAGCTGACTATGTAATGAAAGCAAAGAGCTTCCTAGGTGATAGATAAGAAGGCAAGCAAAATTAGAATGTGGAGTTCCATGTTTACAGATTTTTGTCTTGTTGTGCTGCATGTTTCATTACCTAATGCAGCTGAAAATAAATGCAATAAAATCCTGGACAGAGGCACCAGGATGCATCACCAGTGCTCAGGATAACAGGGTGTGCTGGGGGAGCAGTCAAGGAAGTGAAGGTTCTCCTCTGACATCTGTGGCAAGCTCTGAGCTCACAGTGTTAAAAGGACATGGACAGTCTAGAGCTGATACAGTGGAAGGACAGTAGGATGCTCAGAGGGCTGAAACACAACTTGCATTTACCAGGCTGAGAGCTGGACTTGGTCAGCCTGAAATAAGACAACTAACAGTGTATTGTTATCTTAATCTACATGGTAGGTTTTTCAGGAAGACAGAGCCAGATCCTTCTCAGCGGTGCAGAGCAAAAGGATGAGAAGAAACAAACCATAGTTACGAGAAGGAAAATTCTGATTAGATATAAGAAAAGAAATCCTTTGTACCAAGGATGGTAAGTAGTTGGACAGGGTCTAGAGAGGTTGTGTGTAATCTCTGTCCTAGGACTTTCTCAGAACCTGCCTGGACACAGCCCTGAGCAATATGAACTACCAGACCTTTTATGCAGTTGCTTGGAATAGATGACCTCAAACTGTCCCTTCCAACCTAAATTAGTCAATTATTTTGTGACAAAGAAAGGGAATACTTTCATGTTAGATGTAACATTTTCAGACCCCTCCACTAGTCCACACTGGTGGCAAACTTAAAATTTCAAATCAATATATTAAAAACACAATACCCCTTCACAAATAGGGGTATGATTAATACAGATATTATAAATACAGAGCTATGAAATATCAAAAACACTTCCCTAATTAAAGTTTATCATTAGACTATTACTATCTTTTTGATATGTATTACTGTTTTCTTACCTTGAGGAATATTACAGTTTCTGTTCTTAATAATCCCCCTCTTAATGAGTACACCAATGGGAATATTCCATCCAGCATTTCTCCCCAGTCCTGTGTGGCAGGACTTCTTCCCTCTCAGGTCACTGATGGTGAATGCATTGGACACATTTCGTTTCACTAACACCACAGCATAGTATGCATTGCTGCTGTCATCAGCTTGTAAAATAAACAGAAAAAAACACACAACACATTACAGCTTCTCTTATGCATTCCCACATCTTAGTGATCATCTGTGCATCCATTACACTTATATGGTGGCAACTTCAATTGCACCAACAATCTGCTAGTCAGGCAGCATGGATGTACATGGAATTGCTCTTCACTTCTGCTGCCTCACACTGCTGCATTCACCTCTGGTCTGTAAAATGCTACTGCTTACACCTGAACTGAATAATCCAGAGACAAGATGAAGAAAGTGTTCTTGCTCCCACCAGCTCTTATAAACACATCCCTCTGAAAAACAACATTCAGGGCCATTAGTAACTCAGCAAATCTGCTTCAAGAAGTTATTTTTATGTGAAAACTTCAAACCTGCATTAAAAGTTCTATGAATTTTGCAGCAAATTTGAATTCTGCCTTAGTGACACTGTGGATACAAGCCCTCTTTTAATCAGTGACTGAAGCAGCCACACTGAGAGAAAGAATTTGCTTGTAACTAAAATCTACTGTGCAATTTCTGTATTTTTGCTTCTCTTAAAAATATTTTGACTTTATGAACACTAATTTTTTCCAATGAAAATATTTTTTTTTCAGAATTCAAAAAACAAATGAAGAAGTACAAGACTCAAAATTGCCAAAGACTCAACCTGGTCCTGCAGCAGGACAGATGAAAGTAGCCTCACTGTAGAAGCTCATCTCATATCCTCCTCTATCTATGATGTGAGGGAAATAATTCTTATTTCCTTTGAAAACAGCTTTCCCAGCGGGGCTGGGAACAAGGACTGTGTTTTAGTGTTGTTTTCAAACAACCTGGGAAAATAAAGTCAGTATTTATGTTTTTGGATCTTCTTACCAGAGTAACTTTCTCCAGCAGCTGGTATAAGGCCATATGTCTTCCCAGCTGTGTAAATATCAGCTCCACCCAGAACTACAGCATCACTTTCCTTTTTCTGAAAAATAAAACATAGGATTTCTGTGAAAAAACCCAGCACATCCTTTCCCCACTACAATGATGACACCTTTATGGTCACACCTGTGGCACCCTGAAGGGCAAGGCTTACAGCAGAAGAGCATCACACTGCTAAAGAAAACCTCCCAAATGTGTACAGTGAAACAGGGACAGGAGATTTCACAGACTCAGGCTAGACTTAGCTGGGAAACAGTGCCCTCATCACAGGCAAAGATCATCAGGGTTCAGGCTCATCCAGAGCATCTGAGCTACAGATCATCTCCTTCAAATCCAGTGTTCCTGCCTGTCACCAAAGGGAGTGCACATATTTAACCTCACCTACCCAGCAGAGAGCAGCTTCTGCTCATTTGGTTTATGGCACAAGGATTGTAGCAGCCTACCTGGATCATCTCCATGCACTCTTCCTTTGTCTTGGCTGAAATACACTGAATTGCTGGCTTCAAATTCTTTTTTCTAAAGGCAACGGCCATTTCACCACATTTCCAAATCTCCTCAGTGGACACAACACACCAGTTCAGGCTTTCTGGCATTGCTGCACAAAATTGAAAAGCAAATGCTACATTCACTTTCTCTGCAGTACACAACAAGGATTCACACTGCCCACTGTCCCATGTGTCCCATACGTGTTATTGAAAAATATTTGCTTCCCATCCCTCCAGCTCAGACTTATACCTGACCAGGAACCAGGGCACTCCCTGATGAGCAGTGATGTCTGCACTGCAAATCTCTCCACAGCAAAGGAACAGTTCCTACAATTACTGACCATTAAACCCAGCTTAGTATGTTAGTGGAGTGCAGCAAAAAGCCACCCTGAATACAACCTGTATACACCCTGATACACCCTGTCACATCTGACAGTCACAGAGCAATGCCCAGAAGAGACAAATCAGAAAGGTGAAGGGCTTTGCCACAGCACAGATCACATCTGGGAGGCTCGCTTGCCAGGATTTTTTAGCTTCTTAAGGCAAAGACTCTTGCAACTTGTGTTTCTGACTTTCCCAGAATGTGTATCAAGTAATTTCTAGCTTCTTCTGATTGCAGGAAAGACCATAATGCTTCAATAAAGAGTAACTGAGGGGTTCCGTCAGCTTAGGGGGGAAATCCTCTGCTAGGAATCCATTCATCCATTTTTATAGACTACCTGGGGATTTGTGCAGCAGCACATTATTATTTCCCCTTGTCAGCAGGTAAGAAATTAAGTGCCAGGCAGCAGTAGCAGCTTACCAGATTAATGCCTCTCATACACCAAGAAAGGGTAGAAAATGCCTGCATCTTTTAACAAAGTTGGACAATTTGCACAGGAAAATGTTAATACAGTATTGTCTCTAGGTCAAAAAGTGACCTTTGCCCATGCTCAAAGATCAGACTGGCATCTTGCCATAACCAGAGAAGAAAATAAACCAGAATCAAGATGATCTGTGTTATCAGCTATCTTTTTTCTTGGTTATAAAGAGGAATCTACAGACAACTTACTATTGGGGTTGCAGCTCAGAGCTTGCATGGCACGTAGATACTCATCCCCCAGCCATGCCTGGTAATTCTGAGCTGTGATTGCAACAAGCTCTGTGGTGGCATCTCGGAACAGAAGATTCTGGGCGCCGTAGACGGCAGAGTCGAACATCTGAAACTTGGCACCCACCCCATTAAATCTTTGCTGCAATGTTAAAGAAGAAAGAACCTGTCACACATTGCTCTGTGTGGGATGTGTGACATCCCATACACCTTCAAACCCCACAGAGCCAAAGGAGCTCAGATATCCCATTTTCAGTCTGCTTAGACAGCTGGGAGAGCCCTTCTAAAACACAAAGGAGCAATGAAGAAATGGCCTCCTACTTGTCCCTGGTTGAGGAGCTGGAAGAGAACTGTCCCATCTGTGTCAGGCCGCACAACCACGGCCCGAGCAGGGACTCTGGCCAGGTGGCAGCTCCTCCACTCTGTCACATCAGCTCTGCTGCCATCCCTACACAGCAGCTGGAAGTCCTGGGAGCGCAGCCGCTGGGCCCAGGAGGAAAGGCTTCTCCCTGAAACCACAGGAGGGGGACAGACATCAGCTGGGGCTGATGCTTCTGGCTCCAAGCCCCACTTACACATGTGGAGCAGAACACACATCTCCTCTGAACTATTCCTGACTGCACAGCCTATCCTGTGCATCCTCGTGGTCCTGTAGTCCCATAACATTTGTGAGATTGCACTGAGCTGTGCTGGGGTCTGCAGCACTATCAAGAGCATCCCTAGTTTAGGATCACGTACAACATTTTTTGGGGATTTTTCCCCTGGGCCAGACATATTAAAGCAATGTTATGCTCAAGGTAGTTTTCACATAGTGCCAGATAAGGCAGGTTAATGCTCTTTTAGTCTCCACTGAATCCCTTGGCAGGCTGGAGCAATGTAACAGTCCAGATCTATACAAAAAGAGGTTTCTGCCGTTGAAGGTCTCTTTCCAGAAGCAGCTTAATATTCCACCTTTCACCTTATACTGAAACTATCAAGCATTTAAAAAAATTCTCTATCTCAATCTATTTGCTGATTCCTCAATCCAAAATACATCAAATATTTGATATTGTACTGTTATTACAAACACTGTATTTCAGATCTTGCAGCCATTATTCAACAAGCTTCAGGATTACTCACCATCTGTATATTCAGGCACTGTGCTGTGCTTCACAAAAGCAACTTCTCCAGCATTTTCAGCCAAACACCTAATAAATATAAATCCAACCACAAAGAGGCATTACAAAACCCCTGTGCTCTGGCCACTGCCAGCTGACAGCCCGAGGGCTCTGTGCTCCGTTCCATCAGCCACAGACACTGACCTATTTCCTTGTGCTCAGAGTTTTGCTCAAGGCAGAGACTAGAGGCTGTTGGAGCATGAAGTAAACTATCATTGTCATCTGGTGAATATGAACAACATGTTCAGTGCTGCCTGGGACAAACACCATGACCTTCTTTGTCCAGGACAGCTCTGTGTCTGAGGCAGTCACACAGTCCTTTGGGGAATACACAGAGAGGAGCAAGTGCTTCTCATAAGCAAATTCTGCCCTTGTAAATGCTATGACTTGGGGCCTGGGAGCTGCAACACAGCACACAGATGGGAAGGAGGAAAAAAAGATTAGTGTGCAAAAATGGAGGGCAGAGCAACTCGATAATTCAGAGCAGCTAGGTGGGATAATTGAAATAGCCAAGTAGGGCACCAGTTCAGCTCTCAGGCTCCAAGGATCATCAGGTTTCACTGGGAAAGGTAAGTCAGCAAAGCTTGCTGAAACACTCAGATTGTGTCAAACAGCTGCTGGACAAAGCAAATAGCAGTGGGCTTTCCCTGCCCAGTATATGTGCTAAATATCCATTTGGTTTTAATATTCAGATATTAATACCTGAAATAGTGAGTTAAGAATTACTTTTGATCAGTCAGGTTAAAAGCATGGCTATCCTAACAAAACTATAGACTTCTAACAAGATCAACTGGAAGCTCTGTA
Source organism: Molothrus aeneus (assembly GCF_037042795.1). Taxonomy (NCBI): domain Eukaryota; kingdom Metazoa; phylum Chordata; class Aves; order Passeriformes; family Icteridae; genus Molothrus; species Molothrus aeneus. The sequence goes on from NC_089655.1 coordinate 13,168,060, forward strand.
GATTCAATTTCTTGTCAGTGAAGCCTGTGTGGAGAGGGTACAGCAATAAAAAAATGGACAGATCATTTTTACCTGAAAGCCCCACTGTAGTCATAGTATTGCTCTTGGGAATTTAGTTCACATTTGTTCTGTCCTTCTGAGTCCCCTTTGCAGAGCTGACAGAGGGATTTGGGATAGTTCACACCATTTGCTCCAGGAACACAGCTTGCATTGAAATAGTCACTTACAGCTAAATGCAAAATTAGAATGAGGCATTTTTAGCAATGAATAAACAAGATCAATTTCATTTTAACACATCCACACAGTACATCTCTAAAAAGATCCAGAAGGCACAAGTTATTTTCTTCTTAAAAGATAGTTTCCAAGTTTAAAACAGCCAAAAACCCTGCAGTCTTCATCAGACCTACATTAGAATCCTACAGGGAGCATCAAAGTCAAAGAACAAAACAGCAGCTGAGTCACATTTCTGTACACACACAGAGGGTCCCAAGATCACTGGGAGAGCATTGCTGAAGGGATGTTTGCCCTGTAAGCCTTGCCTTGTGGAAGGTCACAGCCCATTGGTGCCAGGTGCCCGGTGTCAGTGAGGTGCCCCACGGGCACGTCCCAGCCTGCAGTCCTGTTGATGCCAGTGTGACAGGAGCGCGCTCCCTTCAAGCTCCCCATGGTGATGCTGGAGCTTCTCTTTACCACAGCCACAGCATAATAGGAAGTTCCAATCTCTGCATCATGGGAAGAAAGAGAAACAACCTGAGTAGCCCCACAGTAGCATTACAGTGACATACACTGATTTTTGGACTCCTGTGCCTGCCCTACCCACTATGTTCACATCCTTGCTGAGACCCCGCTGACTGTGAATCAGGGTACCCCGTAACTTTTCAGTGTGAAATGTCTTAGTCCACAGGCAATCTGCTCTAACTTTGGAGGTCACTGCTTTGAAAGTGAGGTTCCTTTCAGAAAGAAATTTTCTATTACTCTCAATATATTTTGATTGAATTGAAACCAATATAATTTATTCCACAGTGGATCCTAATTTTGTTACAGCAGAGTCAACTGATGTCTCTGGAGCATCCCAGCTGATTTCATTATCATTGTTTTACCGTTTAATATAACTCAGAGTCAAGAGCTGAGGGTTTGAAGTGATCATAAGGTCATTCAATCTGACTTTATTTAGATCAGAAATCACTAAATTTCTTCCACATTTCTCTGATTTGAGCTCATAGCCTGACTAATGGCGAAAGTCAGCCTCTGGATCCTGAGGCCCATTTGGTTTTGAGAAGCCAAAGTACAGGTCCCTCACCAGTCATGATGTGTTTAACAGGGTGGGGGCTGCTGGAGATGATCCAGGATCCTATGGACTGACCCCAACAGCCACTTCTGAAGATGCCTTTGGCCAGGTAACACTAAGACCCAGCTACAAAACAAATCCAGCTCCATCTCACAATAGAGTGATGGGACAGCACTGCCAGCAAACTTCTTCAGAGCTCTCCCCTCCCTTGCATCTTAAAGTTAGGGGGGGCATCATCCAGCTCTGAACTACACAAATGTGTTGATACTGAGCTCTTGGTCAGGATGACAAGCCACCACTGAGTTATTGTCTCTGCCTTGAACAGAAATCAAAGCTTAAGGTCACCCAGACAAGAAGCAGAATCTAGTACTTCCTTTCTTCCAGCAGGTTATCATACATTAGTAAAAACAAAATCTAATTATTCCAATGTATAGGACTGAGAGATAAACCTAGTGATTTATGCTTAGCAATTCATTCATCTATAAAGTATGGAACAGAGAACATAGAAAGCAGAGGGACAGTAAACAACAATCAAAAACCAACCCAACAAATTTATTACAGGAACAGCTACTCTGACCTAAATGCTTCAGGACAGGCTTGGCCACAGCCCTGTGTCCTGGTTCCCCAAACAGTCTGTTACAGGCAGGAGCAACCAAGAGGGAACCTGACCCCTACCCACTGCTTAGAGTCTTCAAGAAGACTCCAAATAAAATGCAAGAAGGATACAAGCTTTTTCTTATGCATTTTAAGTAAACTAAAAGGTATTTAGTCAGAATATACCTTGATCATATACTTCCCCAACCACAGGTTTCAGACCATGCTCCCTTCCAGCCTGGAAAATCCCACGGCCATCCAGGGTCACTGCATCTGCCAAGTCATCCTGTGCAGACACAAGGGCAGAATACATGTTAAACCTTAATTATCAGTAGTTATCAACAACCAGAGTGCCCATGCATTTAGAAGAGGCCCTTAGTTAATATGCATTTGTGTTTTCTTTTATCCAATTATTTAAAGGGCGCACAAATTTCTGAACAACTCTTACCAAGAGGGATTTTAGACCTTCAAAACAGCCTTCCTGCAGAAGCCATGCAGAAACCAGCCCTGCACAATGATGGCTTCATCAGTCTTTATACTACAAAGGAACCTTAGAAATGGATGCTGCAGCTCTCAGCTAGATCTTGAAGCCCAGCAATTTTAAGTTTCATTCTGCAGCTAGTGCCCCAAAGCTTGAAGATTTAAATAAAGTAGATACATTTTTAGATCATACACAGATAGTTCAAAATAATATTTTTGGGGCTACAAAATCTGAATGCCAAAGTGCACTCTAAAGCACCCTTAGAGCCTGCTGGCTTGTGGCTCAGCACAAGGCAGACATGCATTTTGTGAGTGGGGGAGCAGGTGGCAATGGCTTCCTGAGAAGGAGGAAAGTATCTAAAAAGACTGCTCAAACTGGGAGGATACAAATCTGAGGCATCCACTTTTGGGAAGGTGCCCAGCAACAGCAGGTGTTTTCTGGTGACTGTAACACCAAGCTTGCTGGGATGCTGCTACAGCTGCAGGATGCTCTGGAGAGCACAGGATGGGGATACCCAGCAGCAGGGCCAGCAGAACTGCTGCACACACCCCTGGCAGCACAATCAGCTCCCTCTGGCTACTGAACCTATGGGAGCCAGGAGAGGCCATTTCACACCCAGACAAGATATTGCTGAGAAAATAATCAGCAGTGGGATATTTTGCATTTCTAAGCTAATTCCAAGTTTCTTATCAGTTTGCTTGACCTCTGCTTTGGCCCTGGAGGGGGTAATTTAGTTTCTCCATGCCTTGGGAGCTTGCAAAGCATTGGCAGGGCAGGGCTAGGACTGCCTAGCACACCACAGCAGCTTCCCACAGGCTGAACCACATAAAGAGCTTGAACATTTTTTAAGGCGTTTTGTGAGAGCACAGGTAATATGCCAATGTTGACATCTAAACCAGATTTGAAGTTGCCATGTTATTTGAAATCTTTTGCTTGTTTGGCTTGAAAAAGAAAAAAGATTATATTCATTAATCAGCTGAAACAATAGTTGTTCTCATGAATGAGAGCTGAACAAATCCAAGGGAACCTGAGGTGGGGTTGGGATTGGGAGATATTTGCATCTTAAAGAACAGACACAATTCTTCTGAATAACTAGATGTAATATTCCACTGGTGAGGGTCAGACCATAGGACAGTGCAGGAATCAAATACAATCTGTGGTTTAGGAGGGACATGACAGGAGAGGAGGGGGGAGTTAGAAGGCTCTTACCCTCAGGGAGAACATAATGAGCTTCTAGAATTGGTGGGGGACCAAAAGTAGAGCAGATAAAATGGAAAGGGCTGCCTCAGAAACCATGAGGTATTATATGGCCATATTTTCATAGGAAATAGCACTTTTTTGACTGCAAAGCAGAAACTTTGAGCTCAGTTTAGACACAGAGTCTCTGATAAATAGCTTTTGTAAAAATAGCACAGGACAATAAAGGTCTATTGTTTTTAACATGAAGTAGTTTTCAGGCTACAGATCTCTCCTTTAAATAACACACAATTATTGCTGAGGTGACATATCAACAGCAGCATGGGCATTTTTATTTTCAGCAAGCATTTGCCAATAAATTTAGCAAAAGCACAGGACTTGGCTACAATTTTTTATTAAGTATACCTGTGATGGTAATCCTCTCTTCATTGTTTTCAGAGGAAGTTTATTTCTGTGTGTCACAACATTTGAGAATTACCTACATAAGTGTTTTAAAGACCTGCTGAAAATCAACTCACATTAAATATTGTCAGGTTCCCTAGTTAAATATTTAGGTATTTCTTAATTTTTACACACCTTCAATCGAAAAGGGTTTTTCCTTTATCCGTGTGCTAACACATACACAGGTCTAAGTCCAAGTTATGCAGTGTTACAAAACAGCATCTGCCCCTTCAGCCACTGTGTCCTGCTCCCTTCTTGGCCTCAAGGATCAGAGTTCAGTGCAGATGCCAACTCAGGGATTCCACACAGTCCTACCCAGAGTAGGCCAGCTTGAATATTTAGTAGATTATCAGCACAAGGGGAGAAAGCAAAAAGGAGATCTAAAGGACAAAGTCTTGTCTGAAGCCTTACAGTCAAAATTCATTTTATCAGAAAGCAACTTACTCATGCTGTCTGCCTGCTTGCTATTTCCAATGGCTTGCAAATGCAATTCTATGAGCTCTATATTTCAGAATCAGACACTCATCAGCCCTTTATATAATCTGCTTTGCAGAATCTAACAGCTTCCTCTGTGCAATGCAGCAATCAAGTGGTTTGGAGAAGATCTGACATTACAATGCCCTGTCTATTCCCAAGGTGAGATCCACATCTGTATCAGTATCTGCTCTCAGATATTCTTCAATACAGTCTGACACCCTTGCTCAAGAACAGCATTTATCAAGAGGCAATGAGGCAGTCTGAGTCGTCAGACAACCATTCTGCTCCACTGACTAAAATTACAAGGTATCAGTTCTTGAAATCTGTTCATTTTTTCTAGCCACATAATCATCAGCCTCATCTCCCTTCAAACTGTTCTTTCAGATCTCCTTTCCTTCCTCTGAACCTCTTGTCCTTGACAGGTTGCATCGCCACAGAAACCTGGTTCCCGGGCATATCTACAAAGAACATTCTTTATTAGCACAGCCAGCCCTCCCTTCCCCCACACCCTGCCAGTGATGACAGCCATGATTACCTGCCTCCACACTTCTTCCAACATCCACTTTTTACTTCCTACCCCCTCCAAAGGAGGAAATTATTTTGCATACATCATTTTGCAAATTCACATGTTCACAGTCTTTAAAGCCTTCCCCAGAAGCACACTCTTTTTGAAAGCTGAGCACACTCTGGGCAGCTGAATTAATGCAGTTTAATACAGAGGTTTGCCCTTTGCTCACCCCACTTACTGCTTTGCCTTTCTCTTGTCTCAGTATTGGAAGATTTGATTTGATTACACTCAGCACATCTGTTTATAAGCAATTTCCATAACAGGACCCTGAAATGGGAGTTTGATCCAGAGTTTATCGAAATACAATCTACTTAGAGGCTAAGCAGCACAGCTTTAACTACTGTCTGCATCTTGTAGCTCCATCCCTTCTTAAATATCTGCTAAATAAATCTGACACAATTCCCAAATCAAAGATTACTACTTGGGAGGAAATATTTAAGACCTTAGCTGTGTTCCTAATGACTGGCCATTCGTGAGCAGCCAAACAGATGACATGGGGTCATTCTGACATTCTAGTTCATATGTATACTTCTGTGCTTTTTTGAACAAAGATATGCCTTGATTTGTCAGAGCCATGAATGCCAGGAAGCAGAGGCTCAGCTGCCTGGAAGGCCACACGCTCACCATAGAACAGTGCAGCTTGCCAGGGGATTATTATTTGGCACATGGAGAAATTAAACTAGTGACACTGGTGTCACTCACAGCTCACCTTGATCATCTGGGTACAGTTAGCAGCTGACCCCCCTGCTGTACACTCCAGAGGGGGAAGGATGCCAGCCTCACTGAAGGCCTTGCTCATGTCATTACACTTGGAAAGTTCTGGTTCAGACACCGTGCACCACCGGACACGCTCCAGGCCGAGAGCTGCAAACACAGCACCAAGAGAAAATATTACAAAACCCATCTGAGCTTTTGGAATAGAGCTTACCATGTAGAGACAAACTTTCGTTCTGCTTTTCTCCCCAAACAGAAAAAAATCAGGGCTCAATTCACTGTGAGTCCTTAGAGGTGATTCCCACTTTCATTCCAATTACATGAATACTGAAATTTTTTTGGACTGACCACAAGATTAGACTCAGATACTGAAATCCAATGGCATTTGTTTCTGACATAAGAAATGCAGGTACCATGGAATAGGTCAGGGCATCCAGACTATTTTAAACACCTCGCAAAACACACCATCGTAATCAAGTTAAAACCATGTTAAACTATTATTTAAAATGATATGCTACAAAACCAAAGAGACTGTCCAAAGACAACTCATGTCTTGAGTATTGCTAGTTATTATCTGGAGTCCGGCATCAGCCCTTATTGGTCTGTATTAAAAAAGCAACCTTAGGTGCTCAAAAGCCTTGCCACTAGGCTTGTTATGAAAACTAGAAAAGTAAACTTGGCCCTTCAAAACAGTCTTTCATAAGAGATCGTAACCACAGTCAGGAAAAGGGGAGGGCAGAGCCATGAATGAAAAGACTGAAGTTGAGTAGTGGAGATTTCCATTAATTAGCAAAGAAAGGTGCCTTTCAGCAGCCCCAGACCTCACCCTCCTAAGTGCCAAAGCTACAAACACTTGGTTGCTTTTGTGGGGAGAGGTCACCGTGCGCAGACAGTGCGGTGAAATGGCAACACAGGCGTGGGACAAACAGGCACGGTCATTTTCGTCAGCAGGGACACAATATTCCACTGCTTGTCTACAATTTCCATTTTTAAGCAGGAGTCTGCTGTAAACCATTTATCATGTGGTTTTCTAATACCTGCAAGTGGCCCTCTACTTCCCCCCCAGTGCCATGGAGCCGAGATGCCACATCTGACTGTGCAAGCTAAAAATGACTCCGCTAGTGCCCGCCAGTGCTCCCTGCACATCTTCTGACTTCCTGGCTGCAGACTAAACAAGACTGTTGATGCCAAAAGATCCAACAGCGAAACTCTGGGTTTGGCTTGCTGCTCCTCTGTGACACAGAGCCAAATCTACTGCTGTCAACAAATACTAAGTCAGACTTGGAAAGCTTACGGGAAGATTTCATGGCAGCATATGCCAGCAAAGGGAGAAACAACTGCCCACCTCTGAGCTGCAGGAATTCTGAGAACCAAGAGGGTTGGGAGAAAGCTACAACAGGTCATAGTAAAAATACACCTCACAAAAACTTCATGTTTGTACTACCTCATCTGTCAGGGTGAAATTTCACCATTAATTCCTTGGGAAGGGAAGAAAACTCCTGTTTTTCATTTTGGGGTTTTCTTTTTATAAACATAAGCAAAGAGAAATTAATCTGGGGACTCAGCCTCTCAGTGTGTATGTATGCTAAGTGCCATTTTTCAGCCTCAGCTTTCTGATTTTACACACAGACACACAGGGGGTAAAGCACAAAAGTATGAAAAAATCATCAGCCATACACCTGAAACATAAAATTCTTTTAGCTCTATATTTCAGCCAGAATAGTGAAACAGCATGAATCCACTGGTTTTTTCCTCACTCATCAAAACCAAGGCTTTATTGGTCCCTTTCGAAATTGCTGAATTTTGTTGTTAGAGGAAAGTCAGATCTGGGCAATATCCTAGCTCCTTCCTTACAAGTTAGCCCATCTGAAATGGGCTTGAGCACAGACAAGGCCTGCAGTTAGCCTCTCTTCCTACTGCCAAAGAAAACCAGCTTTAAACATCAGGTCAGTGTCTGAACCCAAGTTTATTCTCAATTCTGGCCCTTCTGTGTATCAGTAGATTTATAAAGCTTAAAATGGCAGAAGCTGGCAACTTCCATCTGAAATATGCTCAGAATCCTAACACAGCCAGAACTATCACTGACAAACATCCCAATAACTCCTCAAAGTAATGGTACTACATTGTGTAACATCAAATGGTTATTTATACAGCTACTACTACAGCATCAAGGGCTTTCAACAGAAAAAAATGGGGGGAAAAATAATTAACTTGGATCATTTGTTTTCTGAAGAACTGAAGAGTGCTTCAGAAACAGTACTTACACCTCTAGTGAAATTAAAAGCACTCACCAATACAATTTGGGAGTGACAGGAAAAAGCCAACATGTTGCACAGAGCATGAGAAGTGAAATAAAGCAATTATTTCTATTTTTACAAAGTGTCATAGAACTGCTCCTTGTTGTGAAAAACAGACACCACTGAACCAGAAATTGATTTAGTGCGGGGGAAATACAACATTTGACACCAATGAGTCTAGATATATGCATGGTGTTCAATACAGCCTTTTCTACTGCTTTTCTATTACTTCCTTCTGTTTATTTCCTGGCCACATGAGACTAGCTCTGAAGTGGTTCAGTGGTTCTAGTTTCCTTCTGCCCATTCACATCACACAGAGTTCCCGTGGCACAGCAAAAGCTTTTGGAGGACACTTACCAGCGTGAAAGAAGAGAAGATAGAGAACATTTCTGGAGCTCTTCATGGTGAAAATTCTGTGATCTGCAATTTTTTCAGCCTTCAGAACTCCCAGAGATCAAGGCTCCTGCAAGAGTGCTCTCTCCAGCCTGGTCTTAGGTGTAAATCAGCTGCATCCAATTGCTGATGCACTCTGTTCAACAACAAGCCCTGCTCACCTCAGCAGGCGTCACCTTGTAATGACCACAGGAAAAGAAAGCATTCCCCTCCCCACACTGCCTGTACGCTTGGAAAAATACACCAGACCTGGAAATTGCAACATATCTCAGGCACCAATGAGGTCGCTACTGCCTTGGCACCACCCACAGAGTTCATTCAATAAACGGCTACACACCGGCACACAGGGGTGGGGCAGGGCTGTGGAACCACATCCTCACTGACATCTGTGCATTCCCTCTAGCTGGGGCTCAGGAAGCAGGAGGAGATTCAAGGTAAGCAGTTTATCTGGCAGAGTAGACAGCAATTGATGCCACATTCTCAGCATTGTCACAAATTGCTTAAAGCCATCATCAGAAGCCCAGGCTCTAACAACAGCAAAGCCTGTACACTCTACAGGTGGTACAGCACATGCTAAGTGCACATTTCCTGAAATTTAATAGAATTTTAATTCAGCTATAAAACAGCTGAATCATTCTGACTTATTTTAAGGTTTAAGAAAAGGCCCAGGAAGGATTCTCTCCAAGAAAACTGCTGACAGTAGATCTGTTAAAAGCTGGTGTGAATTCTAGTATAACCTTCACAGAGCAACCCTCATTTGTGCTGCCCTTTTATTAATTTCCTATTATTCAATGACCTGCAGCTGCCTGTAACACTTTGTTTAGATAAAAGTCATTGAGGGGTGCTCAGAAACAGAAGGGCTGTGTGGTGTGAGTCCTCACACCCAGGCAGGGCATGAGCCACACAGCTCTGTGCATCCCCACCAGCCTGTATGGCCGGGAGCGTGGCAGGATCCTGCAGCACTCCTCAGCTACCTGACTGCAGGTGGGCAGGATGCTAGCTCTAACTCTCACTAGCACCTGTAAGGCAACAGCTGAGTCAATTCATTGCTATTTCAAGTTTAGAATTTAAAAAAAATATAAAATGATCCCCCCAGACTTTCTTCCCAAACAAAACCTTACGGCTGAACTCTGATTCTTGGCTCCTTAGACAATCTGGAATTAATTGTCCCTTTGTTGTCTTAAGTGTTAAAGAATAACCTGGTGCCACTGGAGTATTTCCAAATGTTCTCAAGGACCCATTGCTCAGATCCTTCCTGTGCCCTTCCTACTGGCCAGATTAACATCTGAAGCCCTCTCTCCCTGATGTTTGCAGTAGGGCTTACATTCATATACAGATGACAAGACCGACAGTCCTAGCATCAGTTGCTTAAGACTGCAAGGGCAGGATTAGTAAGACATGAATCTGGTACCAGGGCTCTCCTGTGGATCCTCTGTGGGAATGGTTCAGAAGGCAGAGGAGCAGCCTTTTTGTACAGGAGGTCTGTTCTAAACACAGCCCCCTCTAAACAATCACAGGAGCACAGATCATCAGAATTTAGATAATTTTCCTATTTCATTCTTAACTCTGAGTATTTGTGCTTTAAGGAGACATTAAATTTCTTAACCTAGTTTTCAGCACAATTCAGCAAAAGTGCCAACAAGGAAATAATATAACTTACAATAATAATAGAGGGTAACAAATACTTCATCAAGCATGTGTCTGTACAGCAATTACAAATAGTTGGGTTATCAGGCAAGAAGAAAACCCACTATGCCTTCACTGGGCCAGCAAAAGAGTGTTAATACATCAGTGTGATGCCATTTGGACTTCCTAATTACTCTAGTTGTTAAATTAGAAGCCTTTAGCAAAATACATGTGTTGTAAAATGTAACTCTAAAATACTGAAAAGCACACCCAAGAATCAAAAGATCTATCAGCACCAGATGCTGGAAAAATAAGAGCCAGAGAAAATCTAAGTAATACAAAACCCTAAGAATTACACAAGATAAGACAAGAAGGAGCATCAGGGCTCTCAAAATCAGCTTTTCTGTCAGTGTTCAAAGGTAACATTGGAAACAAACAAAACTAAAAATGCAAAGCAAATACTCCAGAATCCCATGGGATTTCTTGATCCAAGACTTGTTTTCACTCCCTCATGACAACTTTGCAAGGTAACTGCTGTGGACTTCAGTCAGAGTGGAGTGTTTGGTGACACCTGGCTACTATAGGACAAGTGCCTGGGGGCAAAGTTTGGTGACAGCTACTCAGACACTCCAACATGGGAAAGAGCAATTCCTCACAGACCTACTCAGCTGAACAGGCTCTTTCTGATGGGTTAAAAAAAAAGTAAAAAGAAGGGTATACAATACAGAGATCTCAGATGTGTTTGCAGATTTGATAGAGATTCATATCCTACTGGGGTTTTTTTAGATTTACTCTTTTAAGATGTCTCACAAGACACCTCAAACAATCAGTCACTTTGAAAAAGGGAGACAACAGTACACTTCTAGTTGCCTTAAAAAATTATGACATTATTTATCAAAAGCTGCCTCATCAATCCATTACACCATGCACTTTCATGGGCAGGAATTCTCAGAAAGGCAGCACACCTGATTTCCCAGATCTTGAAAACCAGAAACTCTGCTGGGGCATGCACCAGCAGCTTTAACTTCCTGTAAGCTGCACTAGCATCCCATGTAACATCAGCAATAATTGTGTCACAAGTTTAAATCTGCTTTTAATGCAGTAACTTCAGTAGCCCCAGTGTGGCCACCAATGTTTCTCTAACACCTGATTTTTGTTTACAGTCTTGGTCAATTCTTCTAAAGTGCTACAACACTTGTATTTATCATAATTAAAAACACACTTGACAAATATATTGTACAATAAAGTTTATTAGCTGTTCTCCTCTTTCTAACAAATGGAATGGATAGTGTTGATAATTCTTTACAAACCAAAGCTGATTTGGTTGTGTGACTGCCCCATGGCTGCCATAAGTACATCCCTCTAAAAAACAATCAGTTGCAAACAAGCAATGGCAGGTACCAAATAATACGGGAATTGGAGAATTTCATTATTGAAGGTTTTGGTACAACGTATTCAGAACATTCAGCACAGAAGTTTGTGCATTGCAAATGGAAGATCTTGTGCCTGTGCAATCCGAGACGAACACGTACAGAAAAAAAAAATATATTGTTGGCTCTGAATTCTCCCTTTGGTTAAAACATGCATATTACAAAGGGGAGAGGGGAAGACAAACACCCGGAATTGAGTAGAAAAGAGGAGAACTTGCATGTATTTTTTTCTTGTACTAATATTCCCTGGACTTCATGCCCAGCCATCACAGCCCATTTGATTTTTCCATGATTAAGGAAGGTAAATTCTAATTTGGTTTTTTATTTTTATTCAAAACAAAAAGCTAGGAGTAGGTGGTAAAAGAAAAATATATATTTTATATATATATATTTATACGTGTGCGCAACTATGTAAAGAAAATAATTCCCATAGTTACAGAGTTTAGTTAAAGAAAGTTTAATATATATATATTTATTATAACAAAATAGGCAGTTATTGTGGGTAAAATATTCATTAAAATCTGACCCCTAAGAACACACACATTTTTAGGCTATGAATCATTCTCTCATTGCCCTAATGACCATCTCTGCAGCTGTTTTCTGAATTACTGCCAATGCAAATTTGGCATTCCTCTGAAAAATACAAGGTTTCCTAGCACCTAAACATATTTTTAGGTTCAAAAAGTGTGATGACCATTATCTATAAAGAACTTCTGCAACACACTATAAATAGTGTTTCATGAGGAAGATTAAAAACATTACACATCTTTGTCCCTAGCAATTTTATTGGCAAAAAATGAAAAAATAGATTATAAGAATATCTGTATGAAATTATGAAAATGAATATCCCTTTAAGAGTAGTAATGGGACTTAATGAAAATGCTAACTCAAAATTTAAAAGTTTCTTTCTAACTGCCTGGAAAGAAAAAAAGATACCATGACAATAGGATTGAACTCAGAAAATAAAACCTGAAATTGATTGCCCTGACCAAACCATGCTATTAAAGTTAAGCGTGCAAAGTTACTCATAATTTACAACTTCCTTGAATACAACTTTTCTTTCAATTGTTATGAAATTTTAAAAGAATGTCTATAAAGCTTTTTTGAAAAATCTTTGAAAGTTACTTTCCCTTAAACATTAAGGAATTTTACCCAGCAATTCCCTCCCACCCCCACCCTAAACTAATAGCTGGTCAGGCCATTCCACTGTCATGTTCGAAAAATGGCAAACCAACAACACACAATAATACAAATTATTTAAACTAAGAGAGACACCAAATGTAAAGCATTATGGGAACTGCAGAATGTGATGGTTAGGGTATGAACCACGCTGGAAGAACTAGAGGCAGGCTCCACCGGAAGGGCTTAAGAGTTGTCAGATGTAGTAGGTGATGTCAGTTAGAAAATGGAAAATAAAAATCTGTTTTCATAATTTTTCCTTTGCTGGAACCCAGATGTAAGGACCAGACTGTTCCTCTATGATCTGTTTCACTTGGTTGTAGATTTCTTCCAGAGTGTCTCCCTGGACAATAGCTGCAAAACATAATGTGGCAATCAGCAATCACCCCTCGTCGTTCCGTGCAGGAGCCAGGCTGCTCCTTGCCCTCAGAGTGCCACGAGGATTTCTGACTGCTGAAGGAACAGGCACTCTTGGACACCCCTGGCTTCAGTGCTGAAGCACAGAGTGGTACTGCAGGACACACAAAGCACCTCCTTGGGGACAGGGAACTTCCACTGTCCTACCACGTACATACATGCAACCGAGGGGTTTTTTAACCTTTTCCTAGCTACACGTTCCAATTTGCCTGAGTCAATTCACATCCCCCAGTATTCTTTTTGGCCCAACTTTCATTTGTGTTTCTAACACAAAGCAGGACAGTGCAGGGCTGTGTCCTCACAGGCTGGTGAACTCCTCTGCTCTATCCTGGAGCTGCACAGCAAGGCAGGCTGACCTCGAGATGTCTACCCAGCTCTACCTTTGCTTTTGGCTAAAATAAGGAGGAACTCATGGACTTTGTTGTCCAGACAAGAAATTCCAGTTTTATAGACAAGAGGCTTCCTTACACAGTTAAAAGCACAATCTATACTCATTCCTGTCATGTTGGTTGATGTGTTTTTGCCAATGCTAGAAATTAACTAGAAATGAGCCAATATGGATGTGTTCTAACATATCAGAATAAAATATAGTCTGGTGAAAATGAAGATAAAGTTTGAGCTGCTCTTACCAACACTTCAGCCTGGAAGAGAAATCACTGTGAGATAGCAACTTATTTTTAATTAGTCTCACAATCTCAGCATCAATAATCCAAGTAGTAAAGTTTAGCATGAAAGACAGTTTTGGAGGCAGGTCAGACTCACTCTTCTGTGCTTTAATAGAGTAGTGCTGCATCTGAGCTTTGCTTTCATGTAAACTAGCTTCCTTTTACTCCTACCATTCCATTCTTGTCTCTTAAAACCTTCTCCCCATCTGCAGCTCAATGCTGTACTGCCTGTGGGAGGAGGCTGCTCCATTGTTATAGGCCAAGTATAATGTCCACAGAAGAACAGTGCATGAGAAAGAGTTAGAAATGTCTTTGCAAGGCAAATAGGCCATAAGCTTCAGCATCTTCTCTCCAGCTAAATTCAACCACACCTCTTTCAAACCTCAGTAACCTCAAAGCTGAAGTAGGATGTGCTTTTCATCTACTTCAGTATAAAGTTTAAGTTTGTGGAAACGAACCTGCTGATGAAGTTGGAAAATGGCATTAAGTCCTAAGAGTTTTCAAAACCTAAATTAAGCTCCCAGTAAATTTTTGTTTATTTTTATATTAAATTAACTGATCAAAGTGAAATCAATGTAGAGATACTAAGATGGCTCTATACCTCAAAGTAATCACAGATCATCTGAAAAACAAAGCTCACTATCTCAGTGGTTAGGCAAGAACTATCTTTACAGCAAGCCATAAAATTTCAACTCTGGCAAGTGAGCAGTGACAAGGAGAACACACCTGTGAAGTGTTCAGTAAATTCTTGCTCCAGTTTCGTGGCTCTCTCAAATGTTTTCTTGGCTTGCTCTTCTGTTAAGCGTTTGTTCATTTCCCTGAAAGTGCAAATATTATAGCTTTTTTAAGCCAATACAAAATACTTGGTGTCTTTAAGGTTTTAAACTGTTGTTTGAATATTAATCCTAATAAAAGGATTAAACCCCAAAGACTCCAAGCAAAGACTGTAGTGGAAATGAGCTGTTCTGGCATTATGTTACATGGAATTTAACACAATGACATTTATTTTCAAGCACTTTAGTTTGGATAAGAAGCCCCATCTTAAAGTCCCTAAAAATTAAACTCAGGGAATTAAATATGATTTAAAACACAAACATTACAATTGTCTGCATATAACTTGCAGTTGGCTTTTCAAATACAACAGTCTCAAACAATTTCGCCTGAGGTACTTTACTTTTACTCACATGATATTTTCCACTGTTTTGGGTTTAATAAAAATGGAGATTGGGTACAGCTGGGCAATCTGCAACCTTTTGATCGCATTACCAGAAACATCAAGAATGCAATGTTTACCCTAAAAAGTGAGAGAGAAAGGAAAATGGCACTAAGCAAAGTTTAAGTCACAAGTAGCATAGCATAATAATTTAGAAGAGAAAACATGTCTCCACTGAAACCAAGAAAATGAGAGTATTTGCATCAACAATACTGTGATTTCACCACTTTGGCTCAAGGTCCCCCAATCTCCTCCCCACATCATTTGAGATGTTCCTGACCCTTCTTTCTTCATTCCTTTCTTCATCACAGCTTGCAGCCCAATCAGCAATGCAGAACTGTACAGTGGAACAGCTGGACTTCAACCACATCACCAACATTTTTTATTTTGCTTTGTTTTGGTACTAATTTGAGGATACTTTAGGGAGGTGGCCATGTCACAGATGTGATTTAGAGAAGAGCCAGATGACTTAACTGGCATACCTGAGGGAGTGCCCACCCCTGCTGGCAGGGAAATGTGCCACCATATTCAGGTGGAACTGCAGAAAAGCCCTTTCCTCTCCCAGGTACCAGCCAGTAAAAATACCACACTGGAGATGGTGAAAGCAATTTACTTGTGTTGATTTATCATTCATCTCTTGAGAAACAAATATAACTTGACCATTCCTTGGGCAGCTGGAAGACAGCGTGGTAAAGCTGCTTTCCTCCCACTCTCTATTCTCCCTCTAAAAAGAATTTTCCAGCTTCATCTCAAAGGCTCCTCCTGTTCTCAGCTCCTTTCATCTAAGATATGCTCATTTCCACCTCACACATTTTTATTTCTTTCCTTTCTGAGTAGCATAGGATTAATTTTGCAGACTGTCATTTTAGAAAGCTACAGAGGAAGAGGAACAGAAAACCACTCCTGGGTGACTACATTAAGAAAAGCTTTTTATCAGGACACCAATGTGCATTACAGAAATCTGTGAGCCAGGATACAAACCCACAAGTACCATATAACCAAGGGTTACTCATATCATACAACACCATTCCTGAACTCCTGGGAGATGATTCCTGGAAGAATGTCTGAAATTACTGACATGCTTCTGCTTCCTGGCAGAAGAAATCACTAGGATCATTTACATTTGGTCTCTTTCCTAACAAAATCAGAATTTTAATTCAGGAATTTTTAAAGAGAAGTGTTCTTCCCACATGAACAATATGTATGTCTGTTTGCTTTCAGCTGATGGTAGCTGTTTCCCAGATGCAGTCCATGGGTCTGGATGCCAACTGGTAACATTTAAAAGAGGTGTCTGTATGTCCTAGCAGAGCATTTTACAGGCGCTGATCTGTCCACATCGTTAAATGTGGCACATGCTCCAAGAGCTGAGAATTAAGAGCATTATTTGAAAAAGAAAAAAGGACCAACTAAAACACTATTTGCTGTGTTTGGCCCAACAGTTTAAGCCAGGAGCCAAAGGGTGGAGAGCTAGAGAGCCAGCACAGTACCTGTGCTGGACCTTATGGGATATAACCAAGACAGTTTATTCCAAATCAGCAATGAATATGCATTAACTGTGGCCTCGAGACACATATTTGCAAGCTGCTGATGATTCCAAAGGAAAGAAGATATGAAAAGTCTTTTCAAGTGACGATGTGAAAGACAAGGAAAAGAAACCCAAGTACATTGTGCTACAAACATGTTTTCGTGCAGGGAAGCCACTTTGCTCTTTGCACAGTGCATTTAGAATAATATTTAATACATTTTAGTTCCTTAGTTGCACTGCATCTGATTGAGAAGCACTGCACATCAGCCAGTGCCTTCTACAGCTGAACAAAAAGAAACATCAGAAAGCATCATTAGCTGTGTCCATTGTGGGTAAGGAAATGAGAGAGACAGGGATCAGCTGGAAGCATGGGCAAAGGAACACAACTGAAGGCTATTTTAGGAATACTGTTTCTGGTTCTTTTGGGGTAATAGCAGTCACTTCTGTTCTATCTTCTCCTAAACTGATTGCAGAAAATTTGGAAATGATCTTTTGTATCCCAGCAATAAAACCCACTGAAAAGACTCATCTTTTCAGCAAGATGGAACAGAATACAAGGATGGGAACAATTTCAGATCAACCAGTTTGCAGCCCTGTCATGATTTTGAAGTACAGTTCTGAAGGATAGGCCATTGTTTCCCAGAAAAACAATGTCAGCTGCAACTAAGAAATTGCTGCATCTACCCAAAGTCCCATGGTGCCTATGCAAGAGATTTGACTGCATGGAGACATCTGCTAATACTTTGTTCTTTGTGTCCATTTATGAAAGATTCATAGCAATTTTGTACCTTACTAATCCCCACAGATGGACAAAAGAAGAGAGTCAATTTCAGGTCCAGGATGGAACTGAAGGATTGTATTTGTAAAGCAAATGCCAACAGATTTATAATGTTTAAGCTATTCAATAATTTCATCATTTAACCACAAATTATTGTTTCACAGCTTTGTTCAGCCTCCAATACAAAATGCTGTTCAATTACTTCAACAATTCTGTAATTAATATTATTTTCTTTCCTTTTCTCACTCTGTCCCATGGGCCCAGGTTCCATTTCATATGGTGACAGACAGGAGAAGAAAACATCATTTGCCCCACAGAATCTCACTGTGTTTGCCCTGGTTTTGCTTCCAGTAAATTCAGTTGCCAGAAATAGCAATACTCATCCATTTGGTCAAAATGGGCTACAGAGTTTTCCAGAGGACTGAAGTGCAGCCCTGTGGCACATGGGTTACTACCCACACTTACCCTCTGCATGTCCAGACTGACAGTGCCCCCACTTGGGAGTTCCCACCTAGAAAATAGCTGGCCCTTCTTTCATATAGATCAGAGAACATTGGCTTCTGTAGATGTACTGGATTTGTCACCAGCAGAACGACACTCATCAACTCAACATGGAACATTTGCAAAAAAATTTTCACCACATGATTTTCTTTAAGACAAGCACCTTATTCTCAGAAATACACTTCCCTTTTCCCACTTTTTTTTCAGACAGATCAAGTCAACTTCAGTGAGACTTTAGAAATAATTAGAATTTGCAATAAATAGTTAATTCAAATCACTTTGGGATAGAAACAGCAAGGTTAATATTCAAAATATATGGGTAGTTATAGAAAAAATACTTACAAAATTGAATTCTTTACATTTACTTCTCTTCTTTGTTAGCTAAAACCATGAGGAGCCCAAAGAATAACATTTTTGTAAGTTTTCTTTTGCACAGGTCTATGTCAAGAGGATCCTCATATTAATTAACTGCACCAGCACTACTCTTCATTAGTTAATGATCTGTGTATGTGAGCTAGGCTAATTAGCCTATAATTGCAGTTAATTCTTCTGTATTCTCTCTAAATAAGAGGGTTTACAACATTATGGTTGCTTTTTTCCCACAATTTAACCATGACGCTTTCATTATTCCAAAGCTTCATTATTTCCCTAAATGCATCTGTGAAATACACTTTATTTCTAGCCTTATACAAATTCCTTTAAAAGTCAGAATGCTCCTAATGGCTTCTTGCCATTCTTCTCTTTCTCCCTGTCAGCAAAGGCACATAATCAGCTCAGCAAATGAAAGTAAGTGGCACTGATTTACCTTTTCTGCTACTTCTCGCACTGATTGGACACTTGTTCCATAGAGGTGATTATTGTACTGGCCAGCTTCAATGAATTTGTGATCCTGAATATCCTTCTCCATTTGCTCTCGAGAAGTGACAAAATGGTAATCACGTCCATCCACCTCATAATCTCGTTTTGGTCTAGTAGTATCTTTAAATATAAACCAGTAGTTTTAAAGCAAAACAAAAAACAGTGACTTTTTTTCTTACAATATCCAAAAAGCCTCCCACTTGTACTGCAAAATTGTTACAAAGAGATTGATATTAAGATAGGCCTATAAAGTTTAAACAATATATTAACTTTTTTTTAACCCAACATACAGAGAATTTCTATAAAAAATTAGGAGAAAAATATAATCTAAAATTGCTTTAGTATTTGCTGAGACTTACGTGGAACACATGAGCCAAATTTGTCTGGAAATTCTGAGATCAGGTCATCATTTATTCTGTCTTTCATGGGTCCCAAAACAATCACAGGTCGAGTGTAACTGACTAATAAATATAAAGGAATAATGTCAGTTGTATTTCACATGACTGTTACATTTTAAGAGTTCATCAAAATAAGCTCTCTCACATAGCAATGATTTTAATACTTAGAAGAATATGTACTTCTAAAGAGAATAGAAACACAGTGAAGAACATCAATCATAGTCATAGTAAGATGTTAGACTTTCACTCTCAAATCATCATTCTCAGCTATTGAAAATGAGTCTTAAATTATGAAGCCTTTGGGGAAAAAAAAACCTTCTCACAAAGTAACATCCTAAATTCTAATAGAGAAATGAAAGAGGAGAGGTTTGAAAATCTTTTCAATTCAAAGAGGCACCTAAGCAGCAGCACAGTTCATAAAATTCTGTGTCTGTGTTGAGATAAGCTTCTTTTCCTCTAAGGCCACAATTAAGCACTCACATACAAAATGACTCAAATATAAATAGTTTCTGTAACTATTAACACCCTTATAAAAGTAAGTGTAGTACCTTTTGTAAGTAGTTTAATTATTTATAATAAAGGGATTTTGGTTGAAAAGTAAGTTTAAGCAGATTATGTCTAATCACACTGTAAGAACCTTTAAGACAATAATGCCTAAGTATCTTGCCACCATCATGTAATTTCAGTAGTACAAATTTCAATTTTAGGTTCAATCTGTCTGCACAAGTAAGTACCAATTAATTAAAATCTGGCCTATTAAATATATTTTCATTTGACTTAGAGCTATTTCCTTTCTATTGCATTACTGTATTTGTAAGAGGAATGTCTTGAATCCAGTATCTATTAACTTATTAATTAAATAACAAACATCTCTGCTGTTTCTCCCTTTGTGAGCCCCTCTGATGAGGGGAAACCGTTCCACTGGAAATCAGTAAAAAGCAATTCTTTTAAATGCAAGTGGGAAAAAATATTTTCTCCTAGTGATTTCCATTTTTTCTGAAAAAAATCCCTTGGCAATTATTAACCAAATTAGCCATATAAGAAAGCCATACAGAAATGGGAGACGGATTAGAGACATTTCAATTGAAGTTGGTAAATAGACAAATGAGCTATTCACATGCTTTTTGCTGTGCCAGAAACAGTGAGAATGCTAAAGCACTATGAAACAGAAGGAAACTATCATTTATGAGGTTCTCACTGACAAAGCTGTTAAGCATACTGTACTTTCCTTCCACAATATAAACCACAAGAATTATTGAAGTAGCACACCTTTGGATTCTGCACTAAATAATTCAGAGATTTTATTTAATAATTTATGCCTTTATGATTTATTAATTTGAATAACCATAAGTTTCAACTTTTAAAGGGTGAAGAAGTTTATCCTGGTACTTAGTACATAAGGATGTAATAAGGGCATGCAAAGCATTCTAACAATTCAGATTATTTCTTACTGAGTGAGAGCTACAAACCTTCTTGTTGATTGACCGGTTCATATGACAACACATATTCCTCCTGGCCACCTAAAATGTAAAGGCAAAGACACATCAATGTATTTTTTTCCTAAAGGAACATATTTCAAGGGAGTCATTCCATGGACTATGATGATACAGACACTGCCCAGCAATATGCATTACAATGATGCTGATGAGGGACACCTTTTGAGAGCCATGAATTCTAGACCTCACAAAGCTAAGCCAAACACTGAGCTTTAAAGCATAAGACACAGAGAGTAGAAAGGAGTTCCTGGTGTAGCTGGCATGTCAAGCTGGCATCGAGCACAAGGAGAATTTTCAAGCATTGCTGAGGTGCTGCTCCCCACGAGTCCTGGATGCAATGCATGCATGCTGTCATTCACTGCTAGAGCAAAGCCTCCTGCAGTGGGAATGCTCTCCACACTCTGAGGGCAGCATTTACAAGAACATTTTTCCATATTTATACGTGGCTGGCAAGCATGTATGTCAAGGTGAACAGATCCTCCATTAACTTTATTGTGAATTGGCATATCCATAAACATCTTCAGCCACTATAATTCTACCAAGAAAGCTATGAATGTGTATACTAAACAACTACTATTTTATAAATTAATTTTTAAAGGCAAGGTTGAAAGCAAATAATGCTTTGGATTGTTCTCAGCTCCAGGAAGCACATTAGCAGTGAATGAAACTAAAATAACAGAATCTTGAATTTTGACAGCTGTAGGCTTTTTAAATGTTAGTGAAAGCATTTGAAATATACCTCAGTTGCCATCTCTCTAAAAGACTGCTTCTAGTCTAACATTATATCTCTGAGTAAAATTAATTTTAATGAAATAACTAAAAATTAACTGTGACAGCAGAGAATTTATAATTCTGAAGACACAAGCTCAAATTACATGACATTGCTTTGAACTGAAGAAAATACAGTCCTCCAATATTTCACTTGTCTAATTTTGGAACATCCTTTGATGTTCATAAGCCATACTTAAAACAGGCAAAGGAACATACCAAGGCTACACCACAGTTTATGTAGAAACAGAAGGCAGATGAACGCTTTTATAAATGCATATAGAGCTTCTATATATCTATCCTCTATTTCAAAGCAAATGCAAAAAGATATTTAAAATCTAAAAGCAAATGCAAAAAGATATTTAAAATCTAAATATTACTATTTCATTAACAGAAATATTTTTCTTATTTTGCAATAAATTTGCATTCAAACTGTCCTACAGCAATAGATGAAAGAAGACTTTAATTTCCTAAATTGTTGCAAGTGAGGAATACCTTAAGACAGACACAAAATCATGCAACTTGTACATTTTAATATCTCAAAAAGTTACTCATGCAAATGGATTTTAGGACAGTATATACTTTCAGAACCCTTTTTAGGCTAGGGAGAGGAACAGGGAATCACCAACTATCAACTCATCTATAAAAGATCCAGCTCACTAGAATTAGATCCTTCTTTGGAGAAGTCACATTGCTAAAAGGTCAAAGAATAGTTATGCAAACTACTAAAGAGATAAGAACAAGTAAAAAGCATCCCCTGATTGAGGGCAAAAAGTATATATTGTCACTGCTTTTCAATTCTTTGGAAAAATTAGTATTAATAGAATGAACCTTTTGAACAACCGTACTCATCTGTAATCAAGATAACTTTCATATTAGACAGCAGTAAGAAGAGATTAAAAGAATATTTTAATAAAAAGTGCTCAGAATTACACATTGAGACAAACAAATCCATGACATCCATAATAAAATCATGGCTTCTCAAGTAACAATAAAGTAAAAAATAGTAGTACCAATAACCAGCTTTAAATGTAAATAGCTAGCTCTCAGAAAAACCTTGGAAGTGAGGGAAGGGAGGGACGCAGCAAATTTATGAAGAAACAGACATGGTTAGATAGTTTTAATGGTGTGCCATTAAAAACTATAAAAAATTCTGTTTATCAAAGGCAACTTCCATATGTGCTCAATTCTGTGTTATTCTCAGGGAACACAGATGCCTCCCTCAATTAGTTTCTTTTCAATTACAGTCTGCAACAACACCAGCCTTTTGCATACATGTATACACATTCTCTCCTTCATTGTCATCATCTGGAAGAAAATATGTGGCTCATTACCTCTGAAAAGATCGACAGCCAAACAAATATATCTGTTAATGAACCACCTTCCTTATTATCCTGACATAAATTAGATATTTCTGCAGTGCCCATTACACAGCAGGCAGCCAGGAGCTGAGCACTGAACCATTGCATGACTTTCACTGCTCCTTCTTTTCATGTTTCTCTTCAAATCCTCCACTTTGCTATTGTCCTGCTCTGCTCTACCATGGCTTCCAGCTCTAGACTGCAGCCTTGCTGGGGATCTGCTCACTGGAAATGAATAGTGGGATTCCAGTCCTGGCTGTGGTTCCACACATGGCAAAGCACAGCAGAGCAGCACCATGCAGCCTATTACCCACCATGAGCATGGAGTGCCACTGCAGCTGGGGAAACAGCAACCACTGCTGGAGCTTATGCTAGCAGTAAAAGCAAACTGAGTGTAGTATTTAGAAGACACTATGTCTCCAGGAAGAGAGAACTAGCATGCTGATTTATCAAAACTGACTCCAGCACTGAATGTGTGTCGTATGCTTTGAAGACAGTTCATACTAAGCACCCACACTTGACAAAATAAATGAGCTGAAAGCAAGGGTAAATACATGTTTGCTTATCTGTACTTTCATTGAAGTATATACATATTAAATCTGAGTATCAGTTGTGAAAAACTTTGGATACTTATGGCATTATTTAATGGATTACACAGTTCAGCTACAGTTCCAGTATTAAGGCTCAGCTACATAAAATTATATTTGTCAGCGTTAAATTTACCTTTAAATTTAACAGATTTAGCTAGCTTGTGTAATTTTAAAAAAATTAGTGGATTCAAATTAAACTGAACTAAGAAAATCACGGACAACAATAAAAAATATCCATAAAGGAGGTTTGCAGCGATTCTAGGGAGTTTTTTAAAAACAAAGACATGGAACAATTTGCAGTACTCCACCAAATACACAAATACAGATTTCACCTGAAGCTGACTGGGAAGTTCTATTTAACATGTAAATACCCAGAAAAGACAGACAAACAAAACCAAAGAAAGAGCTGCAAAACAAAGGCTCTGAAGAAACAAATAACTTAAAAACACTTACGGTAACTACTTTCACTATCGCTGGCATTAGAGGTTACATGCTCTGAAATTGCAACACAATGGGAAAAAATAAGGAACATACACCAATGGCATGAGTCAAACAGAAAGAAAATTGACCAAAAATAATCCAGATGAAAGACAATACTGATATCAAAGTACTGAAATCAATACATACTGCATATAAAAGTTTTAACGTACTTCTCATAGCTCTCAGGATCAAGCTTAATTTCATATGAAAGGAATTGATGTTAATAAAAAGAAAAACATTAAATAGCACATAAAATAAGATTACAAGAAGTACACTAATTCATAATTCACATGTAACCCTGCAATTTTTAAGTTTTCACTTCAGGATGAATTTTGTTGTGTAAAAACCATTTCAACTTTTATGCAAGCAATTTATTGATTACATTTAGTCTCTTGTAGAGAAAATGCTGGATTATATTAGAGGAAATATAGTGCAGCATGTAACACAGTTTGCATTAGGTGTGATAAGGCAGTTTTTAGAAGTCCGTGCTGAAAAAAGACAAGAAACATGTTCTGTTTATAGAACAGAATCATCTAGAGATATTTCTGGACCATATTACATAGTTCAAACTAGGCATGATCATAAGGCCATAAAGGCTGCTTATGATTTTATGTTCCAAAGTATAAGGCCATAAATGTTGCTAAAGTTTTCCGGTCTAGACCAGGAATTCCTTTTAAAGTAGCCATTTCAGAATTGAGAAATGAATGTTACAGCTACTAGAATTTCTACTTCATGATTGAGGACAGGTACAGAAGTGCACTGGCCCTTACAAATAATTTCACAAACACTTTACCACCTTACAGTTATGCCTTGGGAAGAAATGCTACCCCTAATGACCCTTAGCCATATCCCCTTAGGGCAGAGACTCCTTTTCCTGTTGCCTAAGTGCCTAACAGTGTATGTATTTAATATCTGTGATAAAAGCAAGGTCTTGGCTTTTTTTATTTGTCATTTTAATACATTTAGTGGTGGGGCATATACACACAAACATTTCTGCCAAGAGTAGGCAGCAATACTTGAATCTGACTGGATTCAAATAGAAATACAAGAAGTGCTTCAAGTCACCCCTATCAGCCCTTCACCTGGTCTAAAAGCATCATAAGTGTTCAAAATAGAAAAACTCTCCTGGCATTTGTTAAGGAAATGTTGTGTTTGCTTTAAGTAGCTGTAAACATCAGTAGCCTAGAGAGAGGAGTGAAAACTGTTACCAGTTAAAGTAGCATGGCAATGGTGGTACTATTACTGTAAAGAGCCATAAGGTTATTTTAAATAAATAAAAATACAAGGACAAGGTATAAGTAACATTAAAAAATAATCACCAAATTAAAAACACAGTACTGTTAAGGACAAACAAGAAAGCACTGGTAAGCTTCTGAAAACAAAACAAAAAAAAATCTAATGTGACAGTCACATAAACTTTACATGTTCCTGAAAGCAAAAACTCCAAAAGATTACAAACTAGGAAAAGCTTATGAACCAGTTTTAGTTAACCTCCTTTTGCCAGTGGAGCACCAATCTCAAAGAGATCTGTCCAAAAAAAAAGTAGTAATTTTTCAGATGGAGGTTAAAATAACTTGGGAGTATTTTGATCACTTACTCAGGCCTTTTGATCCCATGTCGTCAGGGACCTCCTGCAGAGTAGTCCCCAGAGGGCAAGCAATAAAAAGACAATCACAAAGAAAATAATTGTCAGTAATATATAAAATTGGCGCTACGACAGGAGACAGTTCCTAGAGCATCACAGGGAAAAATGAGTCTATAGAATTTGACTTGACTGGCACATGAAGTGCAATCAGTAATGCAAATGGCAGAGAACACAGTTTGTTTTGAACCTGCTCTGAATTAGCAAATTTATGCAACTCTGTTTTGAGAATACACTTTTTTAAACTGCTGGCAAGAACAATGAAAATCAGAGTAACTTCTCTTCATTAGGAAAATCAAATTAGAATGAATGACTTTGATAAACCAGTCTAAAGGGACTGATTTGAGAAGCTGGTAAGCTCCATTATACTTCCATGAATACTGTGCTTTCTCCTCCAAGTCACAAACAGGGCAGCATCACTGACAGCACTGGAAGGCAGCTATCTCCTCCAGTTAGCCAACAGTATTGCCCAGTTTATTCCAAACTGGGATACTCTTGTGTTAAGTTTGATTTTGACAGCAAACAAAGGTTTGCCCTGGTTTTGTAGCCTGGTTTGCCAGTGGCACCAGGAGCTCCTCAGCCTGTTGCAGCTCATGAAACTGTCTCCATGGTAACACCCTAGTGCAGTCTAGCAGGCCCTTCTACTGTGCTTCGCTCTCCATGGAATGCCACATACTTACGGTCAATATCACTGGTTTCCTGCTCACTCTGGTCCTTGTTCTTGTAGAAGGGAAATTTTCGGGAAAAGAGGTTCTTTTTACGCTTGTCATTGAATGACTGCTGAAGAAGAGAAGGAGGGGCAAAACAAAGGATGTCTAATGTCTGTGTGAACAAAGGCCCAGAGCAGCAGCTTTGCGGAAGCTGACTCCTACAACCACATTATGCAGTGCACATCTCAGCTTAACACTCATCTTCCCAGCTCATTAGAAACAGAGACTGGGATCATGGCTTTGCTTGGATCCTCCATGTTTCACATGCTTAGTAGTGAGAAAACTGGTTCATGCTATAGAGCCTGACCTGTATTTCACAAATAGGCGTGCTCTGAGTGTTAAAAAAAGTGGCAAACTAGGCTACTGTAAGATGGCCAAACCATAATGACTCAAAGTCAATTAAATCACTGATATTATCTCATTTAGGGGTTACAGTATTAAAAAAAACAACCAAAAAAACCAAGCTGAGGCTTTTGCAAATGACTGATATTATAACAGAACAACAAAAGTATTGGGCAGTGTTACCATCCAACTAAAAAAAGTCCAAAACTTGTATCAGTGTTTTACTATTTCAATTCATTGCAAATTCACTGAAAGAACTTACTCTGTTCTATGTAATTTTGCATCCTAATACGAATATTAACTTGAAAAGACACCAGCTAATTTCTTTGGTTTATTGAGGCAATTATGTTTTTCAAGAGTGTACTTATAATTACCACATGAAAAACCCTGTATATCAAGGATCATGTTCAGCAATTTTTGACATTAACTGCTTGTGTTGCTGAAGAATTTCTGCATCTCAATTGCTACAAGCATTTCTAGAGTTACTTACATAGACATTTACATCCATATAAATATAAACTATTATTGTGCTGTTTGCTCAAGTGATGGAGAGCATCAATGCATTTTCATTCCTATATGTGTATGTCTATATGTAATTAGCACAGATTTTACTAATAACTGCCATATCTTCAGCTGAAGACATCATGTGACTACAGCGCCTTTAAATTCGTGTTCCAAGTCAATAAAAAACCTTAAAGTATAAATAAATCAGTAATGTTTTAATTGCAATTATGCCCAGAACTAGAGCTAATACAGCTAACTTAAAATCAGCAGAAATTCCCTTCCATCTTTAGGCATGAGTGACTCATCTGACCAGTTTTGGAAAGACATAAAATTTGTTGTATTTTTGTCATTTGGTTAGCAGAAAAAAACTACAGTAAAAAGGATGGTAAAATAGGAAAACACCCAACTTGGTCTTGAGACCCTGTGCCGTAGGGGACTATTTATTTCTGAGCCAAGCAGAGCCTATGTGCAGCAAGAAGTAAGAAAAGCGCCACAGAAACATCTTTTAAAAGGTATGGTAAAATAAAATAATCATGCATTCAAGACTCTGTTAACAAGTGGTTCTAAAATTTGGAGCACGTTACTTTCAAATAATTGTTTGTCTTTCCTCAGCCAATGTGAGCTCACATTCCTCTGTTACAGGCAATAGAGCTGCAGAAGGCATATTATCCTTTCTACCAGCATCAAGTATGGAATGAATGACAGTAACAAGTAGGGGTCAAACAGGACAGAGTTTTTTCAAATGATGGGCCATATTTTTTGGTACAATTGAAAACTAGCACTTGGCCTTCCTAAAGAGAAGGTCTACAGTTGTGCTCCTTTCCTACAGTGCAACACAAAAGCTGCATCCTGCTACAGGACTAACAATCCTTCTGGCCAGATGTGCTTGGCAATAGAAGATACTTAAACTTCCAGTGATATTTTCATTACCAATGTTTTAAAAAAATTACTTAAAATTACAAGGTGTTAAAGAGGCACATGGTACCATGGGAGCACAATCAGTGCCATTGAGCTCTGGAAATAACAATACTGTGCTAAGGAGGAAATCCATAAAACCTTTAATTGCCTTGCATCTGTGTTCGACTAAAACTGTTGTTCCACTGTAAAAATTGGTAAATTATCAGCCTGACACATAGACAAAAGATGAAGTTTCAAGCCAATCATATGCCTGCAGGAACCATACTTGGCACAGGCAGAATTTTATGTTATGGTCCTCCTGACCTTCTCTAACAGAAGTCACTGCAAATGATTTCTCACAACCAGGAAGGGTAATGTAATCTAGAGAATAAGGACAACAAATAAATATGTCCAAAGGAGATCCTTGCTGAGCATACTGAAAAATACTATAATGTGTTCAATTCAAAAAATAAAAGAACTCACATCTATAATTGTTTCATTTGGGCAAGTCTGTCAGTTTGGTAAAAGGAGACAAATGTGATAAAGCTAAAATGGTTCAGTGTAGCTGAGGTGGTGAGAATGGGGAATCTGTACAGTTAAAATTAAAGGACTAGCTGATTTATTGTGCTTCATAAAACATAATCAAGTTCTTCATTATAGTTGTGAAAATATTCCATAAAAGTTATTTTAACTTTCTTACAGTAAGTCTTCCTGAGCTAATATGAAACTTTATATACTGCATGTATAATGGTCAGAGTCAGTTCCATTGCCAAAAAAAAGAGAAAATAAAAGTAATATTATACTGATTTTGCATAAAAGATTAGCCAAAAGATTTCTTTTAAAAGATATAATGATTATAAAAAGAAGGATTTGCTTATTAGGTGAAAACGCATAGTAATTGCATTAAATTTTTCATAAGCCCACTGGCAATCATTCACAGCCATTATAAGCAGGAATATATTAAATCAGAAGCAGCACAGAAAATGAGATAAATGTGTGTATGAAAGGAACAAACAAGAATAAAATGTAACCATTTTTGCTCCAGATTTTTTAGGTTTCTTTACAATGAAAGGAACATGGCTTTTAATGTTAGCCATCACTAGGATTCTTCAAGGTCTTAATGCAGAAATTTTCAGAAACTGTATAAAATTGGTATTTCATCCTGTTTATGGAGAATTAGCACACACAGACACAGGAAGGCACATGGTCCATGAGGACATGTATGGTGCAGTCAACTTACTGGGAAAATACAGAAGGAATATTTCAAGGAGAAACTCTGATGTTAAAACATTTACAGCTGAAGCAAGAGACTGTGAACAGTGTAAGTGTTTGCAAAATGAAATGTTACTACAGAAAAGGAACTGCAGTTCTACATCAATGGCAAGCGTAGTTGCTTTTCCACTCAGTATTCCATGCATTTCTTTGGTGCTCTGTTAGTACACAGGGACTGTGCACCAACTCTGCTTTTGTCAAAAAGCTACTTCAAACACATCAGTAATTAACTGTTTGCAGTTAATTGGTAGACACCCTCTAAAACCATGCAATTATCTTTCAAAGAACATGGTAGCATTTGAAAAATTCCTTAGTGTATTGAAAAGAATCTGAAGTATTTAAGCCTCTCTTTATATGACTTCTAAAAAGCAAACTCAAATTACCATGTCAGTTGATAATATTTTATTCCAATACCAAACTACAAAAGCACCAAAACAGAAAAATACTGCCAATAATAATCCAGTAAATCAACCAGGGCAGTACCATAATTGTGAATCAGAAAGTAGTTAGAGATACTGGTTTTCTTTTAAGCAAATACTTATAGGGGAAAAATGTGACATTTCCTTAATAACTGAAACCTTTGCCATGTAGCAGAGGGATATATATAGGAATTTTAGAGTCTTTATACTTTGCAGTCCTACACTATCAGGATATAATACTGAAGCTTTACTATTTGATGTATGTGATTTCTGAAGTTATGAAAACATTGTATGTGAAATAAATTACTAAAATGCACTTGTGGGATTTACAATAATGAGTAACCAATGCTACAGCATTAGTGCAATTAAAAATATAATCACTATTTCAAAAATAGCTTCCTCAGGAGCTTAAAGCACACTTCAGATTTTTTGAAATGGTAATATATTATTAATTTAAAAGACTCTTACATCTCAAATGCACTGGCCTGAGTCTTGAAATTACTAGTCACATACTACTGGTAGAAATGATAAGGTTGTGGAATTGTTTCTCAAATTTCAGAACAGCCAAAACATTGCAAAAAAGCCTCACCCTCAAAACAATAAAAAAATTTGGCTGCTGTGCCATTATGAAATGGCTATAATTTTGGCTACAAACATTCCTATTTACTACCTAAGTAGCCTCACTTCTTTCTCACTACTCATTCCCATCACATGTACTGTGACAGAAATCACATCTGGTGCAGAGCTGTTAGAAATGGCACATTTCAATACTTGGTAAGGATATAGAGCTCCTGCTGCATTATAGTATTAAGAAGCATAAATATTTGTGTGCTAATCCTTTAAACAATTTGCAGTGTTTTGGCAATTAAAGTCTGCTTTGGTGCTCAGAATTATTTCATTTCTATTTGATAGAATTTACTCTTTTCACTCAAATCTGAAAGTGATTCTCCACACACAAAACCACTGAAAAACGTTACCATACACAATGCCAGGTGTACTTAGCACTAAATTAACTCACCCCTTTATCTCCTCTTGTTTTGGAATTGAATTTCACTGTCTTTAAACGGGCTCGTTCTTTTTTCTCAACTCTGCCACAAAAACACACACAAAAATGTCAGAAATCCGCAAAACTCCAGAACTTCAAGTTAGCTCTTGTTACAGCAGAAGCATACTGGTGTACCTTTTGTTGGACCTATTGTATTGCTTATGACACTTTCAGAAAATGGAAGCCTGCTAATGGAAAACTGTCATTTCTCAAGTGATGCTCTGTGGAATTATTTGTAAGTATATTATTTGGAATTATGTGGAAGTATTTTGTGGCTATACATGTTCAATAAATCCAGAGAGTGCAAAGAGGAAACACAATATAGTAAGTGAACAGCCTCAATTATCAATCAATAGCAGATACTAAGATTCAGAGCACCTAAACTCTTATTTGAGTCTCCAGTATGCCAACAAAAACCTCGTCTCCATTGGCTACCAAAGAATGTTTTTCCAGTTTTCCATGTTCTGGGTAGAAAGAATTCATTATAGTGTCATGACTTGAATAAAATTCATTCACACTTTGCACCTTTTCATACATAAATGGTTAATTATTTGATATTAAACCCACAGCTTACAGTGAGAACAGAGGTGGATGTGGACCACCTTTATTAACTTCAGCACACAACTCCTAGGGCTACATGGGGTTTTAATAAAGGTTTCATTGAGTAAATGAGAATCCTACTACAGATTACTTAAAAACAAAAGAATCAAACAAGTGGCTGATGTGGTACAGAATTAACAAGAAAGAGAAAAGCATATACAATATTTATATTAATCAGATGTTTCATAGCAGACATTTCCAAGTCAATGAAGTAAGCCATACCTCCGTTTGCTTGGGATAACTCCAATTTCATCACTTTCTCCATCTGGAGTTACCTGTCGTGCTTGCCACCATTCATCATCAGAAGCATTAATGACGTGGAGAATATCACCAAATTTGAAGTTCAATCCTTGACTTGGGAGGCCACTGTCTTTAGTCTTGTCATAATCAAAAAGAGCTCTACATTGGAAAGAAAGAATTAAACATATAAAAAAAAAGCAAAAAAAAACAGGAGACATATAAAAAAAGCAAAAACAAAATATGAAGCAAGCTGCCTGTGCTATTCATAAATGATTGCATCATTCTGACAGGTACTTACAAGAAGGCTGAACACACTCTCATACACGCACAGAATGTGTAGTACAGTACCCCCAGACACTTCTGAGCTTTAATCAATGAGAAAAAATTTGATCCAGAGCAAACCTTTAGTGCTTTACAAAAGCTCTACAGGAGACACCTACTGCAATTCAATAAGTACTTTGCACAGAGCAAGTTACATGTCAGCCTAGGATAAAATGACAAGTAAGTATTTAAAGCATAGAGCGCAGTCAAAAGTTCTGTAAAATACACTTCCATATCAAGTTATAAATTTAAATTTAGTAATTTAGTACAGTTTAGTACTGTCTTTAAAATAAAAGTCACTATCGTCAGTTCAGTGGAAAAAGAACCTTAGAAATATATCTGCTCACCACTTTGTACTGTAGTACCCAAAGGCAGAGAACCTTATGCACATTCTTTTAGGAATTTCCTGACCATTTTGAGAGAATATCACCCTTTTTCCTAAGGTAAGCCTGTTTTCAAATAAAAGGCACTCACGATACCTGAGCAGCAGCTGCATGACTACAGTTTTATTAACATTCCCTCTGGCAGCAAGACTGGTTTATGCAACTGACTCCTGTTCCCCTTTTTGCTTAAGAAAGCACAGTTGTCTGGAAAGGCACATGGTCCACCATGATATGGAACTGATCTGGTTTACAAGTCATATCTTTTCTGCCTTTTGGATCATTTTATACCTGGACAAGTTCCCTGAGGAAATGAAGATATCTGCAGTCTGTTTCTCCCTAGCACAGCTGAAGGTTTAATGAGGATGTGGAAATGAAAGATGACAGGAGTCTCTTGGCAAACAACAAGAGATACTGCTCAGGTTCTGCTTTCTGAAGGACTTCTTTTACATTTGAAAATAGTTCATGAACCTCACCTATGTGAAATAAATGCTTGTATGACACAGTCCAAAAAATCCTCAACATTATTTAATCTGCCAGCTCATGTGTTGTCAGTGCTGCACTTTCTGAACAATACCTGAATTCAACTTACTCGATACCAAGCCAAAGTAGTACCAAGAGATCACACTGTGATGATTTAAAAGGGTGTAATTTTCCTTGTCCAAATTCAGCTTGTTTCTTCATTCTGAACACTGGGCTTACATACCTTTTTCTGCTAGATTTTTAATATCACAGAACATCAAAACCTGTTTGCTCCAAAACGTACTTCAGCTTTGTGAATTTTGCTTCCTCAAGCACTGAGTGATCTGTATGTGTTCATAACCAATAACAAGGTTTTTTACAGGGAAAAAACTCAAAATATTCTGTTATACCAATTCATTTTCAGCATCTATTGCAAAACCAGAGCTGCTTAAGACAACATACCTTTCTTAGGCTATAAAATATTTTTTAAAAAAATCCTAAGGATTAAAGGTTTTAATAAAGATTTTTAGAATGTCTAAAAAAAGACAGAAATTTTTAAATGGCTTCAAAATATTGAAGAACCTTATACTTAAATCTGTAGTACCGTTAGTTTAAGTTTATAATGAAATTCAGACCTTCAATTTTGAAATACCTTGGAGGTTGAAATACCACTTTCCTTAGCAGTGCAACCTTCATAGTAAGATATTTTGGGTTAATTCCACAGCATACTTCAGATAGATATCCTGATTATTTTTAAAAAAATCAGAATGCCTTTTTTTTTTTCATAACCAAAATATTGCAGGTAAGAAAAGGATACAGATGGGAAGTAGCTATTATTCCACATTTATTCTGCACGGTTGTTCAAGAAACACTCTGGACAAATATCATTTCATATCTCAAAATAAACTGCACATAATCCAGTATGTACTTTCAATGCAGATTCAAGTTGTATACATTTTCACTGAATTAATTACATACATCGTGACATTTATTTCCTGAGATTTCTTGTTAGCATTCAAGCAATGATTTCTACCAGCTCCACTTTTTACTTCTATTTTTGAGTTTGCATATAAATTTATAAAAGCTGTGAGCTTGGCCTAACAGCATTAACATATATGTTGACTGCATGAGAAAAGATGCTCAGGAGTGAAATGGAAGCAGAAATGGATAAAGCCAGTATTGCCAACATTTGCTTTTCCCACAAGATAAATGGTTACACAGAGCAGGTTTTGCACAATTAAAGGCAGTTTCATCAAACACATTTTCTCTGGTAAAGTCACTTCAAGAAAAATAGTTTTATAGGGCAAAAAAGTCGAAGCTGATGAAAATAGTTGTATAAAAAGATCATTTAGGGTGTCACATAATAGTGACAAAACTATGCAGCTAACATTTATAGGAATACCAGGAACTGCTAATGATCCTATAAATGACCTCAAAAGCAAACAGAATTAACAAGAATTTCTTTTGATTCCAAGTGACTAACATGGCTTTTCCTGTATGCCTGGCACATCATCAACCAAGAAGTCACTTCACAGCCCAGATGATGCATTTATCTACAAGATGGAATATAAAAAATACATTTCTATTAACCTCCTGCATGGGGACTTTCATTACAGATTAAAAATGCCATAACTTACTTATTGTAAGTTATAAACACGAATTAACTTAAAAATAAATTTAGCAATCCTCATCAACTACTGCTTTGAATGCAGATCCATGATATTTACTGTAAAGTTCTATTTAAGTTTAAATGGGAAGTCTTAAAAAATATTTTCTACCGAAAGCACAAAGTCCTCCTCTTTATTTCACTTTGTATTACTCAGGAACCAAAGAGCACTAAAAAGGTATCTCAGCTCCTTCATCCACAAGTCTAGAGAAATTGAAATTAGGTTGCATATTTCATGAGTGTTTATGCTTCAAAGCCAAAAATGTAATGGCTGTGTAACAATGCCAAATTTTCCAGAGTATCTTTTTACCTGCCACACTCATTACTTTCAGTGTCATAGGCTGTTGACCAAATTCTACCAAAGCATTTCTTCAATAAACAAGCAACCAGGAATTCCTTCAGCAAAAGCAGCTCTATGTTTCATTTCATTAAAAAATAATTAATTTTACCACTTCACAATAAATGAAGGTCAGCTTGTAAAGGAGGTTCTCTTTTTCTGAGTTTTTGGGAAAGTTGTTTGAAACTTACTGTTTGAACTCTGAGAATACCATAAAGAAGGCCCAATTAAGCAGCAGACAAGTACACTTAGCCTGCTGCTAATAGCAGGTCTTATTTTTCCAAAGGACTTAGGTAAAATTTCTTAGTCATTGTAAAACTGTTACGTTTCTTCAACTTGGAGACATAATCATTTTTGCTGTGATTCAAGCACAAATCAGTGCCATTGTTTGAATTTGGAATGTATTGTGCTGATCAGAAAAATGCACAGAGGTAAATGTAATTTTTGACTTGGAATGCTGCACACATTGCAGACTGATACTTGCCACAGAAGATGAGATTAAATATGGAACAGATTTACTCTCTCTCCATGTGTTATCACAGAAACTTGGTACCATGAAGGCATCTCACATGTGCTTTTTGAATCTCCAGGTGAGCATATATATCTATATAGATATAGATCAGATGCAAACCCAGAACCATTATGAGAGAATCTATCTCAGAACAAAGACCAGAAGAAATATAAAGCAAAATAAGAGAAGACACATCAGTACATCTGAATGAGAGGGGACAGGGGGAGTGGTGTGGGGGGGGACAGTAGGATGTGCAAATGGAGAGTCAGCTGCTGCTGAATTGCTCTATTTGGATTGCCCTCCAAGGGCTGTTTTCCAAATTGCTGTGCCTTATTTTGTGATATAGATACAATTACAAAGAAAAATCTGCCATTTTACTCCAAATTGTATTTTTGGGCAAACACAATTGCCTTTTCCTTAATATTATGTAATACCAAAAAATGCTGTTTACAGGCAGACTAGTTTTAAAGATATCATGTTTACAGGGATACAATGATCTATCTGATTTTATTTCCTAATTTGATTTTGAGAAAGCAGCAGAGATGATTTTCATGGTATTTTTATTTAATAGCTTTTCTGAAATTGTGATTGAATGCCTATAAACATTTTACTGGTGGATTTACCATTCAATTCAGCATTTTGTTACATAACTGGCATCCTTTAAGGCATATCCAAAACCCAGCACTATTGAAAAAAGATATCTGAAGTTATTAAAGTTGGCTTTGAATTTAATTAAAAGTACAGTATGACTATACCAGAGTGACTTATAATAAGAAATAAAGTGGGTAAGTAACATGTTCTGTCAGTATCTAGCAATATGTGAAAATATTCATAAAAGTTACTTCAATGGGGTCAAAATTACATCAGAAACAAGACAGAACAGATGAGAACCCTTTCTGTGCATACTAAGCTGCCTCCCAGTATTTGGCAGCCTTTGGTGTGATGACACAAGCAGATCCCAAAAGCCCTAGCAGCACCCTCTGTAAAGGGATGTGGGTAGAAAAGTACTTTTGTTGGGAAAGTTTTGCATTTTAGATATTTGCACTGACTTATACCAACACTGAATACTGAGCCTCAAAAACTTTCAGTGAAACCAGTCCCCACATGCCAGCAGCCTGGAGAAGGCTGCAAGTTCTGCAGCAGCTGGCAAAGTCAAAAGCTCAACAACTTCCATCAGTAGAATTAAAGCTACATAAAGAGAAACTGCTTGTCAGTGGGTCAAAATATCAGATGTGTGAACATGAGCAGAAGCAGTTTAGAACCTAATCAGGCTATAGCTAACCAAGACAATAATGAAGATCTTGGCACAATATCTATATGGACATTTATCTACCTGTGGAAATTCAAAGATATGGATAACTGTGGTATCAAGCACTTACCCTTATTATTTAAGGCATTTATTTTTAGAGATTTAAATTTTGACCCCCAAAATATTTAAGGCAAACAGAAGAAAAAAAAAAGTAGGCTGAGATCTGAGAAAACAGAATCCAGCTGCTGAAACAGTAGGTCAAAACACAGAAACTACCTGTTAGAGTCAAGCTAAACAGAAGCCCTGTGAGTATTTAGCTACATTTGTGTCAAGCATTCAGAAATAGTTACAAAGGACAGTGACTTTCCTCAGCATCAGTGCAATTACCAGGAGGCTACTGACTCAATCCAGAGATGAGCTGATTTGAAGAACCCAAAACCCAATTTATTTTTAAAAATGCAATCCTTTTACCCACGTTCCATACTTGAAACATTATGCTTTATCAGTACACGATAAGCAATGTAGGAGTTGAGTGACACATGAATAAGCTGCACCCTGCCATAATTTCCTTGTGAAACCACCTATTTTCTCATCTGCTTCATGCTCTTATGTTTCCACTTCCTTTCAGCCTCCTTAATGTTTAATTTGATATGAATAAATTAATGAGTTATACTCAGTTCATTTGCTTTGCATTTTCTCTCTTGGTTACCATGGAAAAATATTCCACAACAAAATTTAATCAGATAGAGAAGTAAGGTCCTTTATTAAAGCCAAGAAAACAACTAAAGTAAGCTGGAAATAAGGAAGGAAAGAAGGAAATAAGATGGAAATCTGTCAAACCTTAAGAAAGAGAAGACTATAAATTTGAACTCAAGTACTGAACAAGGGAGAATATGAAGACTGCTGTCACAAAACCACAAACTGATCTAAGCAAGTTTTTAAGACTTCACGTACACTGACTTAAAGAAGAAATCTATGTTTTTGCTGAAGGATTATCATCTCTCTCAAATCAAAGGACAAAAAGCAAACAATAGCACCATTCTTCAAAGTTCATATAGAATTCTCAGGGATATTACTACTTTTTCAGCTATATTACATTAATCAGTCTAAATACAGCTTTACTTTTATTATATTTGCATATAAGTATACCTTTATTAATACTTGATAAATAAATGTACGAAAACCAAATACCAAAAGAGTAAGTCTAGAGAAAGCAGAAAAACCCAGGAGCAATGCCATGAAAAAGATGATTACCTGACATAGAGAGATCTCTTCTGGCTGGTTCGCAAAGATCCTGATCCTGAGCTAATGCTACTGTTCATCATCTGCTCCCGTAAATCATGGATTTTAGCTTCAAAACGACTGTATTCTGTAACAAAGACAGGCATGCCAATTAATTTCCTGCCAAACTTCAGCAATTAAACTGAAAGAAAATCTGAAATTATTTTGATTAGACAAAGAAAATATACAGGAATATTATACTTCAAAATTCTGTTATCATAATCTATAGTTCACAGTAACTATTTTTTTCAAATTAAGACAAACATTTCTACTAATAATTATCAACTTCATAGTAATACAAAGGCAGTTACAGATTAATTTTAACCCATGACAGAAAGGAAACTTCGGAACTTATATGTGAAATACACGTTTATAACCAAGAACCACATTTTTTAAATTTTAAATGTTAAGAAATAGAAATGAAAAATGTCTGTACTTCAAAATGACTGGATTTGATTGAGATAAAGAATTTAACACTACAAGGTGGGAAATACGCAAAACATCTTCTGAAATAAGACCATATTCCTCTGGAAGCTCAGGAAAGGAAAAAAAATATCCAGAATTCTGGCATGAATTTCAATCCACTTGTAAATGGCATTAGAGATTCAAATTGCCCCCACAGAATTATGTCCAATGTTAATCCTGGAAAAACGGATTGTGTTCTTAAGCGGCACCGTGTACTAATAAAACTATGCTAAATGCATTTGATTTTAGCTACAAAGGCAGCCAGGAAAACAGTAATTGCTTCTTCAGGCCAAACATCTCCTGAAGTGAGGTACTTACATGCCGTCAGCACAAAATACGAACTCAGAGCAAATAAGTTTTTCCTTCAGCTGAATAGTTTGGACTTCAGGATCAACAAATCCACTTGTAAACCCTTCCTAGTCAAAGGAAATGTTGTGCAGCCACCACCTTCCCCAGGAGACCACGTGATGCCAGATTATAACAAGCCAACACTGGCAGAGCCAGGGCGCGTGTGCCGCGAGCAGCTGCTGGACCGGGCACTGAGCTGCCCTCCTGAGCTGCACCCTCACTCCCTGTGGGCACCAGGTTATTCAGGAAGTGCATGACTGAGAAAGGACTCTAAAATAAAAAATCCTGAGAAAATGTCCAAACTAAGGTTCCTTCAACAGCCATCTAAAAACTGTGAATGTTTTATCATATGTTCTGCAGCCCTTTCTCCCCACATACTCATACAGTGAGCACCGATAGCATCTATAATTAACCCTATCCAGATTATGACAATATGAACAGTCTCTTCAATAACCCTAACTTTTGTCCTTTTTAAGCAAAAGCCAGTAGCTTTTAAGATACCCTAGTTTTTAAAATAGCACCAAGTGTCTGTTTACAAGTGAAGTTCAGATCAAACACTTTACCAGCACTAAACCAAGCTGCTGAGGTTGTTTGGCAAGAGAATCAAAACCATTATTTCCACCACTACTGATGCTATCACTAATAACAAAAGAATGTAAGATAACAGGACAGTAACCAAAGAGGAATGTGAGAAAACAACATTTTTTAGAAAGCAGCATTCTTTAAGGGGAAGGGCTCAGATGCAGTGAGAGAACAGCCCATTCCTGCTGTGCTACTGCTGCCCTGCAGGGCCTTGGGTAAGTCACCTCATTTTACTCATTTGTAACCAAGAAACTATAAACCTAAAAGATTTCTTTATGCCCCTGTGTGAAAGCAAAGTAAGCATGGAAAAGATCAGATAATCCCAGTGTCTTGTGCTACAGCCTGTTCAATACTAAAAATATCTGCAGCCCTTTGTAATAGCTACTGGGAAAAATACAAATTTCTATATCGTGTGATTTTATCGAAGAATCAGACTTCCTCCTATGAAGCACACAGATATAAGAGAGCTACCAGGGAGGCTATTTCCCAGTATTGCTTGACTCTATCCTATATTTCATCTGCAGGTTGCTGGTCTTGTAGCTTCCTGAACTAATTTAATTTTTCTCATCAGAACTCCTGGGAAGTAAGTGCTGAATGAGTGACAGGGACATCTGTAGGAGTAAGGAGGAGAATAATTTCACCACAGAGGCTCCTGCCATATGAATAAAGCAAAAAAAGGAAACTAATGGGCTGGGACTGAGAAGGCTTTATGTTCAAAAAGAAGGAGTGCCAAGAAATTTCATATTTAGGAGAAGCTTAAGCACTGTGCAGTCAGAATCTGGTACGCTTTACTGATGTAGAGCTAGCTAAAATTTGAGTTACTTTCCTCTTAACAGAAGGTTTTGGGAGGAACAGGATGAATAGAAATCTCACCATCATTTGGTTTGGAGCTAAAAAGTACACAGGCTTTTAAAAAAAGAAACCTTAGTATTAGGTATAGTGCTGCTGAAACTAATGCTGGAGACAGAAAATAACACAGCAGCAGGACTCTAGATAGCACCAGAAAAGCAGTGTTAGTCTGAAACCCAAAGGATCAGCACCTGTGCCCTGTTGACAAAGTAGGGTTGGTTCAACATCAGCTTTAGGAAGCCAAGTGTGAGCTCTGCTAATTTATCTAGAAGGGGTTATAATTTGTCTAGGACAGGTTCTATTTCTATCTCTGTGATTAAGAAGAGTTGGATATCAAGTGTCTTTTGCATCTTCAATCTCATACTTTCCTTCAGCTTATCATGCCTAGATTCCCATAAATCTAAAGAACTATTTTCTTTACAATGCCTTTCTTTCTTGGCATAATATATGCATAATAGCCATATATAGTGTATGACAAATTTGATATTTGTTCCCCTAAATCACAATGAACAACACAAGAAACCCTACCTGGCTGTGACAAAATCATACAATGCACATATAAATATTTAACTTTTAAAGAAAATTTTGTCATGTCAACATTCCAGAAATTTAGAGCTGGAACAGGCACAGTGAACAAGATGAAAAGGACACTCTGCTTTCTTGGTCAACAGGAAATGAAGAGCTTGGCAGGGAAGGAATGCATTTGATTTCTGGTGTAGTGTTATCAGGGTAACAGAAAAAGCATAAGCTGTTTAAATGAAAAAGTAAAAGTGATTTTAACCCAAATGAAGCAGGCTGGCCACTGGAAATGAGTGACAGGGACATCTGTAGGAGTAAGGAGGAGAACTCCATCTACAAATATGCGTCCAATTTCCACAGCCATCAAAACAATGAGATTCTGAAATACTGTTTTAATAAGAACTATGGTGGTACATAGAAACACAGACACCCACACAAAAAGAAATTCAAAACCAAAAGAAAACTACACAATCCAACCTCTCAATACTTTCAATAAGAATTTGGTCAGGCTCCAAAACCAGATGTAAATGCAACAGCAGTGAATGAAATCTCACTCAGAATCAACCTTTAAGGTCTCAATTTTAGGAAAGCTGCCACTGATATACATCAAATAAAGGATAACAGGCAGCAAAACTACCACAAAAGACAATAAAATAAGAGCATTAGAGTAAGGGCATCTTTTCTTGACTAGAATTTTCTTAAAGTTCCCAGGAAGTTTAGAGGCAGGGAGGGAACATTATCTACTGACATAACAGCGAGATCGGGGAAACACAGGCACCTCCTGCTTCAATTCATGGCATTTATCCAAGAGAACCCCACCATCACCAAAGGAAAAAACCCAAAGCCTACTCAGGTTGACACATAATCAGTTGTTAAGAACAGAGGATGAATACATCTGGGCTCAAGTTGAAACTTTAAAATTACACTGGATAAGCAGATGGTGCAAAACTAGACTAAATCTGCTCTATATCTGCATGTATTCCACAGCAAGAAACAAAAAGGAGGGAAGATTAGCAAATCCTAGAAGATTACTCTGATTCCAAGCTGCTAAAGTGATTTTACCTACAAGTTTGTAATATTTTTAATGTCAGTATTTACTTGAACAGAAAATCAGAACTCCAGAAAGGATCTGATCACTGAAACTCTCCTGGACTGCCCATCTGATGGGCAACAAAACACAGACCCACAGAAAAATTGTCTGTGCAGGCAGGGGAAGAGGAAAACACAGCTGCAATGGAAATGCATCTGGTCTGGAACACACATTCTAGCAATTGGGCAGGAGAGCAGAAGGCTGCACAAGGGATGGGAACTCAGCACACAGCACAGGAGGAGCAGGGACTGAAGGAAGCAGGGATGTGCACACAGGGAACAGATGGCAGAGACTCTTACATACAGTGAACCCACGTAGAGCTGAGAAAGTTCACTTTCATTAAAAAAGTATGCCCCTTGCTTCCCTCTTCCCATCTGTCTATGGAAAGCCCTCTTTAGCAGGGCCTACTGGATCTGTCTAAGCAGGACTCTTGTGCTGACAATTTTATATAACTACTGATTTATAGTCTATTCTCAACTTGCAGAATATTCAATTTTCCTTTTCATGGTGCCTCCAAAGAGAGAAATGGAGTCTGGTTGTTAGGATGGCCACCATCATACTGATCCTGTATTGACCTTCCATTTTTCTTTTAAAATGCATGGACCACAATAAAAATATCATAAATCATTTTTGAGGAGATATTTTACTGCAATGCTTGGTCATTTGATATGAACATTGCCAGAGACAGACCAGAATGAATTCCACATGCTGTTGGTGACTTTCATATACTCTAATGTTTAATGAGGTTGTATCTCATTAATCACTTGAAATACTGTGCCAAGGAATTTCAAAAGATTAGAAAAACTGCATTTGTATTTAGTTAAGAACACCTCCCACACACCCTGGAAAACTCAGAAAGAGACTAGGTCCAGTCACTGCTGAGGTGAATCCACTAAAAATGTTGCTGAAGGCTTAGCAAGCATTCACAAGCAATTTTATTTAGTATATTAAAGAGTAGGAGTGAGGTTTTAAAAGATTAAAACATGTGTAAGCCGCCTTACAGTGACTATCAGGGCTATATATAGCAAAACCCTTTTCCTAATCTTAATGGGTCCAGTTTTGAAAAGACTCTAATTGACTAATCTAGATTACTTGCAAATGAGTAGAACTAGGTACAAAACAAGCAAGAAGAGAAACCTGGAAAACCAGGGACCAGGGAAACCTGGAAAACCAGGGACCACCCAAAAACAAAAACTTTTTTGAGGTATTTTTTTAAAAGAATTTTTCATGTTATTAAATCAGGATGCACTGATCTTTTGAACCACCTTTATTTAAGAAAATCCATGTCCTCATCTAGATAGCAGGGGAATCTCAGCCTCAATAAAAAACAATTACTGAAAATTAAGTTTTGCACAAGCATTACTGGCTTCATGCTACCCCAGCTAGGCTTTTGCAGACAGAAGATGTACAATATATTTCAAGATTAATGCTCAGAAAACAGTCTTAGCTTATACATACAGAAATAGCACCATTTTCCAGAGCTTAGTTATTCTCTTTTGAATGACATAAATGCAGCATTGCAAATAGAAAAATCAGCCACACACTGGCCAATGAGCAGAGCTCTAACAAAATTTTTCTGTTTCCTCCTTTTTTTTTCTTTTGAGTCATTTGTTTTAAACACAAGAGAGAATGAAGAAAACACAGTTTCCATGAATAAAACTGAAAGAATATGTGTTAACTACCTATAGGAATAATGTAGGTTCAGAAACAGATGCTTTACAAAAATACTTTGAAATCTTCTCTTGATGTTTTGGTTCCACCTTCTCCTCATCTTACACTGATCCACCAGATCACCTAAGAACATGAAACTAATCTGATCACTTAAACATCTTACCACGTTCAGAAAATAAATTATAATTTTATTTTTGGTATGTCAGGTGAATCCTTGGGAAACAGAAAGGGCTGGTATCGTTTTCTTTCATGACAG
Source organism: Molothrus aeneus (assembly GCF_037042795.1). Taxonomy (NCBI): domain Eukaryota; kingdom Metazoa; phylum Chordata; class Aves; order Passeriformes; family Icteridae; genus Molothrus; species Molothrus aeneus. The sequence goes on from NC_089655.1 coordinate 13,211,453, forward strand.
GCTTATCTGAATTTTGCCCTGCTTTGGGGAAAGATGAGGTGACCAGTGAATGACTGCTGATGCTAACAGACTTGGCCTGCTGCCTTCTTCAAGGCCCTCCAAGAGCAGGCCTCACAGTTTACATAACTGCAGTTAATGTTGTCCACATCAGCTCAGTTCTGATCTTGCAGAGTATAACTACAATAGAAAGCTTAACCCACTAAATAATTTTCTATCCAATTTCAATCAAATATATTTTCATGTTTTTAATATATTTGTTTGGTTATTCTATTATTTTTAAACACTTAAATACACTCAAACTATAATACAGGTATGGCAGCCCACTGGCACCTCATACCTTTTTGGAATGGCAAAATCTAACTTTCCAGAAATTCTGAACTGTGAGGCAACATTATTATTACATTTCAGATGACCTTTTCATTTGAATGAATGTAACAATGGGTATCAATGTGAAACACAGAGCCCTCCCAGAACTGTAATCCTGTGCAGTCCCACACTCCCCCCTTGCTGCTCCTCCCCTCACTACATTCTCTTCAGGCACTCAGGTTGCTGTGTCCCTGCTATGCAGCACCATCACACTGCTGACCATCCTGAATCCCCACTGCCAGGAGATACACATATATCCAAATTGCTCCCTGCTTCCTCTCATTCCTCTGCACCAACATTACAATTCTCCCTTGCCATCCTGGCTCTGCAGGAACCCAGAGACACAGCAGTGTGGCACTGAGGTGTCTGCAGAGCCAGGGAGCAACAGGAAAATTAAATGGATCGGAAGCCACTGAATCAAAATGGCTTAAAAAAACATTTTTGTGTACTGAAGCAACATTTCTTGCTTTGAAACTGCCCCAGGTCACAGTATTTCTTTTCCAGTTGAATTCACAGTAAAGCAAAATCCCTTTTTATTCATGAGTGATGTCTTGAAAGGAGGTAGGAATTTGTAGTACCAGCAAAGGAGTAAGGAAAAGCTTCCAAATAAAGATGAAAATGAGAACAACATCCTGACTTCCCAACCACACTTCTACAGGATAATCCCTGTTTCACAAACTCTTGCTCATCTCCTGCTACAGATCCCCCTGCAGCATCCAGCCCCTACAGGTCCAAACCCACTGATGTGTCCAACAGGGAGATTCTGTATGACACCCATGACATCCATGTACCACAGAAGGATGCACCAGCACAACCCAACAGGTGACCAGTTTCAACATTAGCTCCAGGCAAGCTGCAAGATAAAACCTGGAGTCTACAAGGAGAAAGTCTGAGGTCAACTGAGTGCAGTTATGGGGGTGCCTGATGCCTGAGCCACTTCTGTAAACAGCACAACACACTCACATTCCATGTTTGGCTTTTACCTGTCCCAAATAGTGCTGGCAAGCTGCTGAAATTTAATTCAGGGGAGTAGAACAACTTTTTAAGGCATCCCTCAAATTTACTGAACACTCTTGGAAACTAAAGGGATGCTCAGAAAGACATTTGAAAGAATGTAAAAATGTTTCATAACCAAGGAACATTGTGGAGATTTAAGGGAAAGGAAATTCAGTGGTTACATAATTTAAACCCAAATTCAATAAAATCAATTTCATTCAGTCATAATAGCCTACCCCAAATCCAGTAATTAGGAGTTTAGTTACCATGGATTTGAAGAGAGAGACATGGAAAATTGAAGCCTTTGCATGAGAAGAGTTTTCCAGTGATTCATTTTTCTACAGCCTAACTCAGGCTTTCCTATGGGAGAACTGCTTGCAAAAATCCTCTTTTCTCAAAAATAGGAGGAGAAAGACAAATGGGAATTTATGATGGGAAAATAGGAAATGTGATAGGATGTAAAACCATAAATTAGCATTCCCCACCACATCTATGAACACACAAACTGTCACATACAATAACAGGGAGTGAAGTGAGCCAGTCCCAAGTGTCTTCCAAATGCTCCTATCATACTGAATCTCTTTACTTAGTTATAATAAACTCTGATGGATGTCTAGAATCTCCTTGATCTGTCCTAGCTGTCAGCATCTTTTACAAAATCCTGCTGGATTCATAAATATAAATAAAATACATGTGCAATACAAGCAGTTATAACTGATGCTCTCCATCTTCATGAAGACATTTGAGAAACACCAATAATTAACAACAACTTTATGAATATTTTAATACCTGTTAACCTGGTTCCAAATGGCAGAAATAAAAAATGAGGATAATTATAAAATCACACACATACACGTTTATTCATAAAAAGTTGACAACACTGAAGAGCCATGCAGAGGACAGACCAAATGTGTATCAACAGAAATATTTGAATATTTGACAATTCTAACACAAAGCCAAAGCAAATATTTCAGAGCCAATGCTGACCCTACTGTTCTTTTCAAAAGACAGCCTCAGAGTGAGCACTGTTAGAAAATAAATCCTGGACCACAGCAATGTACAGATGGAATATGTGACCAAGATACAGCCCCTGAGACAATACAGGCATTAGCAACACGGGCTGGCTGCAGGGATTTGACCAGGAAGCAGAAAAAACAATCATTTGGCCTTAGTATGAACAGAGTTCCTGGGTCAGGGCAGAGATGTGATGTTGATGCAGGTGGTGGGGTTGGGGAATATGAAAGCTAATGCTTCAAACATTTGAGTTAGTCAAGATGGAAGAAACATGACAGAAAAGAAGAAATAAAGAACAACTAAAGTGTGCTGCTGTCAGCCACCTAACAGATGAAGGCAGCAGTCCTGCTCCATGTCCACTCCTGATGGACACTGACACTTACCCCTTGACAGTACTGCTAAAGCAAAGTTTCAAACACACAAGTCTCTGCAAAGAAGATGCAGTGCTGGGCCAACCAATTCAGCAAAATTGGAGAAATTTGCTGATCATCACAGTTCAGAAAACAACAAAAATGTCTTAGTATATGTAACACCAATAATAGATGAGTTTACAGACTCAAGCATTTCATTTTAGACTATTAAATTGTTAAAGTTTCAAATAGAGGTATTTGAAATGTGCTGCAGAAATACAAGAGGACAAATATGTCTATTGATGATGTAGTGTTCTGCAGAACACACAAGGATGGTTAATCAGCATCAGCTGCAGTCTAATTTGGACCAGAGGAAACTGCTGGATAAATAGAAATAACATCTCAGTGTGAAACCAAAGAATGAAAACCTGATGGCCTCCAAAGGTCATCTGAATCAACACCACAAAGAAGGAATTAGTCTTCTATCTTCCTACTATTAAAGCATATAAAACCACCATATTAAAGCATGAAGACAATTGGAAATATGAAAGAACAATAGGGTATTTCTATTAAATTCTGGATTTACTGGATTAATTTTCATGTTATGACAGTGGCAATATTTACTGAAGAAACAGAAATTCTGCAATGGTGAAAGCAAGAAATGTAGCAAGCCATGGCAGCAACACTTGCAGATATTCCAACCTGGTCACTTGCAATTATGCTAACATATATGTGACAACATCCATAACATTATTTGTTTCAGAAGAGGTGTTTGCTGGAAGGACACTGTAGATTATCTTTCTCTGAGTTTCAAGTTGTACAAGAGAACTTGAATGTACAAAGCAGCCCTTACCTTCTGGACGGTACTGAGCTACAATAGTCACTGCCTGGCCTGCGTTCTTCAGGGCTGCTGCCGCCTGTTCATGGGTTGCTGATTTTAGATCTACTCCATTTACCTACAAGTAATACAAAAAAGCCCTTTATCAAAATTAATGCTTGTGTTTATCACCACAGAACACACACCTGTGGAAAAAAACTAACTGGATACAAACTAGTTTCCATGCCATGTGTATTTCCCCTGTTCCCAACATTGTTCCTCAAATCAAAAGTCAATAAAATCCTCTCTCACATATACTCCTCTTAAGAATTAACGAGACTATCACAGTATATCAGTGAATATATCAGTGAATGTTCAATTTTCTTCTTAGTTTTAAGAGTGCTTTTTTCCCTTTTACGGAGAAAGGGAGAATGTTACTTTTTGTGATGGTTCAGGGACCCTCTTAGCCAAATAATGCCTACAGACCATGCTGTCACCACACCCAGTGACAGACAACACCCTCTGTGAATCTGGCATTGTTTTCAATGCAGCAGATTTAAAAATAGTATCACCAAAAAAAATGAAGCAGAAATGTGTGTTCCACATTTTATACCAAGAGCAGTTTTCATAGCTCAAACTAAAATAAAGATGTGCTTTAACACCAGTTTTAGTAACAGCTGTAAAAACGACATCATTCCTCTTAAATAACTCCCAAAATACAATGTAATTGTTCAAATAAATGATTCTCTATAAATTAAGTAATTTCACAAAGAAACACAAAATATTTATGACCTTCAATAGTAGTATAGAAGAAGCCCTTAGAGAGGTATGAGATGGAACTTTTTAAGACTAATAGGAGGTTCAGCAGCTACTCCAGGAAGCAAAGACCCCGTTTTAGACACTACAGCCAAGTGTCTCCCTCTCATTAGAAGTGTTATTTCTGAAACCTGTATTCTTTCAAATGAGACACAGCCCTCAGGTACAAGACCAAGATAAGTTCATGTCTTCATTGAATGTCTCAAAGAGGGAAGTGCTATTTTAATCAGGTTTTAGATGAGAAACTGAGGCAGACTAAAGTCCTCAAAGGTAGCTTGGAAGTATATTGGCACCTGTTCCATTATCTCAAATTTAGCTCAGTTAATAACATTTTTTGCATATCATTAATTGCTATTAATATGCAGGGAGGGGGAAACTTTTATTGCTGTTTAAATAAAAGAAACAAAGAATCCTACAGAAATGATACGATCTCCTTTCCTAAGCTCTCCACTCAGGTCAGCTGGCCCTCCTGCAAGGATGAAAGAGATGAAAATTCCTTCTCCATCTTCTCCTCCAACAATGTTGAAACCAAGACCTGTTGATCCTCGATGCAGGACAACCTTTCTAGGCTCCCTGGAGGAAAAGAAAGAAATATGAAATCTTAGTCACTAGATATGAGTAAAAGTAAAATAAACAATTAGAAAAGCTCCTAGATGCAAAACAAAATCCCCTCCCTGTTGTTAGGTGAACTGAACAAATCTGTAAGTATGTACATATGTATAAATAAATATATAAATAAATTCCTATTATGCTACAATCCTATTCAGCACTAAATGTCATTACTTAATATTTTCCATATTGTTTAAGAAGATCAATATAGGTTGTGACATTTCAGATAGAATTTTCAAATTTAGCAAAGCAACTGCAATTGAAGAAGTTAAACTAAACCAAGTTGTTGCACTTTTTTTCACAGGATCCCCTCCTAACTTGGATGAGGGGAGGAAAGAAAAAATATTGATAAAGCCAGTCAAATTCTAATGCAGAAAGACTCCTTCCAAAAATCTATTATCCACTACTCAATTTATTACAAGCAAAGTATAAATGATCTCAGAAAAAGACATTTCGAATAAAGCAGAAAAACTGTGCACTGCATTTCAAAAATCACTAGAGAGCACTAAAGAACAATTAACGGACATTAGGTATTTAGAGGTATTAATTATTGATTTAAAGGATAAAGTAAGAAGCTGCTTTCTTTTCCAAAACAAAAAGTATCCTCTAGTCCAATCTTTAAAAGTCACTCAATTTTTGCACTAACTATTAAATCAGCTTAAGGTCAATTTCTTGAATTTCACCTCCATTAACTATTATATCCATTTTTTTAAGAGTACTATTCTATTACAAATAAATTACATTGTGAAAATCTCTATACATATTGCTCTGGATCACACCAATACATTAACAAAAACAGAAGAGAAAAGAAGAAGATGCAGTATCTTTAATAAAAACACAAAATTTATAAATCTCTTTTTGGGATGAAGAGTGTAATATGAGAAGGTAAGTTAAAGAAAATCTAAACATTTTCTGAATAGGCCTTACATTTCAGAAGAAATCTAAAAGCTGCCTTTTACATTAATTTTAAAGGAAAGCAATAAAACCATAATGATATCAACAGGACAGAATAATTTTGGCTTATATGTCTACCTAACCCTAAGTTTAAAATCAGTACAAAGCCATATCCTACCTTCCACTACACTAAAATCAATTCTCCAGCTTATTATGCCACTTAGGTTCCAATCCTGGGTGGACCCTGCCTCGGAATCTGAGTGACATTAGCCATATCAGATGATGGTGTGACACAGAATTCAGCAACAGCATACTGAAAGTGCAGTGTAACATCCCTATACTTGCAGAACAGAAGGGCAACAAAATTACAAGAGCTTCCCTTTATCATCAATGATGAACAAAAGATTAATGCAATCTACTGAATCAGTGAAGGAATGAAAGGTCTCTTAATGGGGAAGGATTAAGAGCTCTCCAGCCCTTCTGGATTTAGAATCCATCAAAACAAACCCTTGTCTGTGGGGGCAGGGAGGACCCACACACTGCTTACTTTAAAATAAGAAAATCTCTGGTCTGCTCATATTACCATCCTAAAAGTCTCTGTCAATGCATGCAGCATTTCTAGGGCTTTCTGCTTTTAATGCTATTCTTGGACCAATAAATAAAGAGTGCGTGTGTATATATATACACATATAAATATACATAGTTTTATCCTTACAACAATGTTTACAAGAGTTAAAAAACTAACATCTATTTCTTGAAATAAAACATAGCATTCCCTAGTATTTTGCCCACTATCACATTTGGGAGCTCCCCTGGTTAATCAATCTGGCACTTAGCTTTGGTTGTTCATTACCTGGTGATCTCATCATCTCCAAGCATTCCCTTGGGAACTGGTGAGTATCTCCCTGGGGATGCTGGGGGCAGGGCCTGTCCCAGGTAGGCAGATGGGCTGATATGGTTATCCACTGGCTGAGAATAAGCTTCACAGAGGGGGAAGGAAAACAAGAAAAGACATTAGGATAATACCAAAAAAAGAGCTGGAGGAAATGAAACAAAGAGGTGACCTCTTTTACAAACAAACCATAGCAGTTGAAATGATATATTATAAATATCATAGTTCTAAAATAGCGTGTTAAATCTATACATTCTCCAGTCTCCTCATTAAGTCAGAAAGCAATTTTTTCAGTTTCATTGTGTCTCAAATAAAACTTTTTAAAAAACAGTTACTGTGGATAGTTGAAGCCCATAGGAACAGTCTGGAGATTTATCTGTTCTAAAGCTGTTTTTAACTTGACTGAAGCAAAGTTTTAACTGAACCACAACACACATACCAGAAGAAATTTAGCATCTTAATGATTACAATTGATGGAAAATCTTCTACAACACCAGGAGAATTGTTCCAATAAATAATTAAGAAGGTGCATGATATTTCCAAGTTAGGCACATCCATTTTAAGTGCTCATTAAGGCACAGTCATACCCACAGTTTGCTATTACAAAGAATGTTCTACAATTGGAAATGGCTTTTTCCTGGCGTACGTGCTTCAAACTTTGAGGCTTAAACATGAAGGGTGGGGACTCTTCACAGATTCAGTATTATTAAAGCTGCCAGACTCTTTGCCCTTACTTGCTGTATCTGATGGGGTAGCTGACCTTTGAGGATTTATATAAACCCAAAGCTCTTTAACTGAACATACATGACACAGATTGATGAAGCAATCTGCACATTCTCCTTTTGTTTTTTCCTTTTAAGACATTCTACAAAAGTTTGGATCATATACAAACTTATCAAGAGTAGTCTTGATATATATATACACACACACATGATATATTTGCTATTTATATACATATATTCCAAACCACCCAATCTGGGCTAGATTGTGCCTGTATTGTTCTAGATTCCTAGTAAACCTGTGTGCAGTAAATTCTTCACGTGGCATCATATGCATCAGGACAACAATGCCAACATTTCAGCAAGCATTTAAATCCACTATTAACAGCTTCAGCAGTTCAAAAGCACACATGTTTTGCTTAAAACAAAACCACACAAATACAGTTATTTTGTTTTTTCTCAAAAAATTTTAAAGGTAAAGCACAAAAAATTAAATGCGAGACATCATGAGCTCTTTTCCAGCTACAGGAAAATGGGTGTTGATTAAAAAACCTGAACAACTGTTGCAAGTATAGCAGCTCTGTACATTCTGTTCCTGCACTAAATTATCTCATTCCACAAAATGAATTCGAAATTGCTTTTAACAAACCAATGGTATTTGTAATGATGCATATTTTATAGGAAAAGATTAGATACAAATTCTATATTCATTGGCTTACAGTACTTCTCATTTGACTGTTTTTCAGGCTCTTGCAGCTTTTAACTGCACTGTGTTCAGAAACATACACATCACCTATTACATGTCCTTATTTTTTTAATTTTTTTATCCTTTCACCCTATGACTAAAAGTCAGCTATTGATCAATATAACAGTTTATTATTTCAGACCTGTGGACAGTTCCACAACAGCACTGGCTGCATCCTTCCTAAAATTTTACATGTGCTACTTGCTTGGAACAGTCTGGTCCTCTCTCAGTGGTGCTCTCAGTGCTATGAAAGCAAACCTATAAAGGCACAAAGAGGCTGCTCTCTGTGGAGCTCCTGCACTAAACCAAGTCTGCACCTCTCCTGAAACTGGTTCAGATGGAAATTATAGCTGAAGCATTTTCATGAAGAACGTGACAGAAATAAAAGGCAAACCATCACTTTTTGAATCCTAAATGAGGTCTAAACTTCTATTTCCAGGTAAATATTATTACTGATGGAATAGATAAAGGAGCTGTCTTTCGGATGAACAGAAAACTGCATGCATAAAATCAACTTGCTTCGACAGGAAAAGTCAGACTCTTAAGAAAAAATTCCATTTCCAAATCCACCCTCTCCTTTATATAAGACAGTTATAGACAAAAAGAAAAAATGGAAGATTTCCTGTAAACTGAGGACACCAACCACAAGTATAATTTCTAAAATGGGCAATAAAATTAAAACTTTATTGTCTTTTACTGTTATTACATATTCTTCTCTTCCTGTACTTAGGACATTTAAGAAATGATAAGGCATCCATGTCTAGTGAACACACGGATGCCTTATCATCCCTCCCTTGCAATATTTTATTTCCCAATGCAGGGTGGAAATACTGTACCAACACACAAAAGCACAAAAATACTTTGACATTAATTAGGAGTCAAAAAGCATCACTGATAATGTCTTCAAAGGAGGCCTGTATTGGAAGCAGTCCTCTCTCTCAAAAAGCCATTTAGCCACTTTCAAATTCTGAATTTGTACTTTTGAATTAACTACCTAGTCCACAGAAGTTAGCACAGTGAGCAATCTATGGCATGTTCTGCACAGTACCAAGTACTGTGCACTGTGCTTTTAGAGATTTCTGATAAAATGAGAATTTAAAAAAAACCAAAACAAGCAAAAACCAACAAAACAAACAAAAACCACCCCAGAAATAAAATAAGCAAACAAAAAGCCCTCCCAAGCGTTCTGTAAGTGAGCAGTTCACATATAATAGAGTTTCTACCTTAACACCACTTGTAGTAGACATGTTCACAGGCAGCCTCTGTGCACATCTTACTTCTCCTTTGTGGTAGGACTGAATTCCTAAGAACCTGGCTAAAAGGATTCTCATGGACAGAAATAGGAGGGAGGATTGCAAATACATGTCTCAAAAGAGCTGCAGATGAGTAGGTGAAGAAAGAAGCTTGGTAAATGTTTCAACACTGACTCACAATCCAGATGATCCTAGAAAATACCTCTTTAATTTCTGCCAACTGGTAAAAGCACTTCAGAATCCTCAGTCTAAAGCTCTTGAGCCCTGTACTGCTCTGCTAAATGCAGTATAAAATACTACATACAGGTGCCACCACTTTTTGGTAGGAGTTCCATCTAACTGAGCAGTCTCTTGCAGAAAGCAGAGGCTTTCTGGTTGCAAACGCAGAATCAGCCTTTGAGGAGACTGATGTCTCCCTTTGAGATTTCCACTGTAAATGTGCAAATACTGAGAGGTACTGGAAAAGCTTTTGTTCTGCCCTGTATTAGAAAAATAGCATGTAGCTCAGAAACACACAGTTGTGTTTCCTAAGTGAAAGACTGAGGAAAAGACTAAACTGATTTCCTGGAATTAAGTCATTAAACATCTCAGCAAGACTTCTGGGTCTGCTTTGGATTCAAAATTCCAGCAGCAGGTTCAGTCTCCTCACCAGCTGCAATAACAGCCAGCAGCACTTTGATCAACAGAGACAGAAGCTCATAGACCTTTGAGTAGAAAAGGCTTTCCTGTTGTAAGGAAAAGAAACAGACTGAAGTTTCATCAAAGAACCCAGCACTTGGCAGAGGAATGTTCTTTGGTCTACCAGAAACAGTGAAAAACACAGTATCTTCAGATAGAGAACTCAAGGGAACTGTAGCTAAATGAAATAAAACTCAGAAAATCTACTCAAAAGTACAGACAGCCCACAAACCTTGTCAAGGGTCATTAAAAGACAAAGAGAGACAAGATGCTGGGAATCTGAGAAAAACTTCCATGATTTTTTTTCAGAATACTTGAGAATACTTGAGTTGGAGGAGAAAGGTTCCCAGAAGCAGCTGCTGGAGCTTGAGGTACATGACAGGGTCAGGAGACTGGCTTTTCTCTTCTCAGTAAAAGGAAAGAAATACACTTCCCACAAAGGATGGGATACTGGGCTGCACAGAATGCCAGCATCTCTCAAATCATCCTTAGAGGGAGAGCAAACAGAGAGAAACTCTGGAGGAAAGATGGCAATAGGACAAAAGAAGCCACATGTGTGACCAGGCCATTTATCTCTGGTAATGGATGTGACACCAAGTAACACTTACTGAGAAATTAGGACTCATGGCAAGATGGCAGAGGACATCCTCATGGCAGCCATGTGGGATTACCCTTGACAGAACCTCCCTGATCTCTCCAGCCACTGGACATGCTGAGAAGGTATTCTTGAAGAAGGCACTCTCTTACGGATCTGTGTTATCATGCACTTGCCTTCAATGAACTGAGCCTCCAGTTCATCCACCATTTGAGACAAATGAATATCTCTGCATGACAAGAGGTCCAACAACCAACAGCCACCTTTGCCACTGTCATAGATTTATCAGCACTGGGCAAATTACCAGAAGTCAGCTCCTTCTCTGCCTTCCTCCCCTCGAACTTTCTACAGGTTTTGTCTTTGACCCCACAAAAGATTAACATAAATATTCCGATGATTGAGTCAAGGTGCAGTAGTAAGAGATGAGATACTTCAATGTTTGTCACATCCCAATCCACAGCAGTGTAACTGCATTACTGCAACATTACCAGGAACATTAGGTAAAAATCAGATTTCTCTTTTCCAAAAAATATGAATTCTAGATGAAATATATGAAAAGACCAGTTATATGGAGAGAAAGCAGGAAGTCTACTTTCCAAGGAAACAGTGGGAAAGGTTATTGAACAAACTAGATACAGTAAGGGAAAATGGCTGCTCTCTAACCATAAAATATATGAACAGAACTGGGGAAGAATCAGTGGAGGCTGAAAATTAGATATGTCAAAGAATGGAGCCTTCCAGAGCATACCTCTAATAACACAGTGGAGATAAAACCTAATTAGCTCCAAATTGTAATTCAATAACCTTACAAATACATTTTAAGATACTGTAGCTATTGCCAATAAATGATGGGCTTATAAGGTACTTCAGTCTCTGTTGTGCTGCACTTTAGCTTCTTGTTCTTTACATACTGCTATCAATTACATCTGTCAGTCCCAAAGTGTTCCTTTCTTTCATATGAAGTAGTACCTAAACAAATCAGTGCTACATATCAATTGCACATATCTAATGGCAGGAAACAAAGCAATACCTAAAATAAGTCTCCTCTAGAACCATTTCATGTGACAACATGAGTAAAACTGGTCATCCAGAAAAGTCAGCCTATTCAGTCTTGGAAATATGCAGTTATATCATTATCTTCCATTTCTCCAGCCACTAAAACGTAATAACCCTCTTAAGTATACTGATCTCAAATATTTCTTTACATTGTAGTTCAACCCTGAACTTTCTGGATCTGTATATTTGACTTTGAAAATACTCTTGTCAGTAATACCCTTATGTCAAAAAGAAATTCTTGTAACTACTTTTTAATACAGCATTCACTGGTTTTCCATTCAAATTGTCAATAATTATATCAAAACTGAAGTCAGATTTCAAGTAAACTTACTGACATAGAATTTTTTAACACATTCACAGGAAGGCACCAGAGCAAGAACTCCTCCCTGTTCAGTTTATTCAAGTATATGCAAGTTCAAACAAAACCAGGAAAACAGGAAAAACATCAGAGCATCACCAACCTCTTAGTTTACAGGACACTGAATACCCTCACAGTGCACTGCTTTCTACTCTTCACACCCCAAGAGCATAAGACACTTGTTCTCTCCCCTTTTACTCATCAGCAAGTGATGAGTAACACTGAGTGTCTGGGACTGGGCCATGACAGCCACAGAAACACACCTGGAGCCCTGCTGCTGCTGTCTTTTTAGTATATAAGCTATAGGATGTTGTTCTGTATAGTATATAATTTTCCTCATTAATCAACTTATATCAGATTTTTGCCTCATATAATTTTTTTATGCTTGCAACAGGTGAAATACTAAAAATGAGATATGTTAATGCCTTAAAGGGAAAATTAATTAAATCAGAAAGATAAGATGAACTTACAGTTTGTGATGTCAGGAGGGGCATAACTGTCATTCATGAACATGCTGGTGGGTTTTGCAACCTTCAGATAAACAAAGTCAGATGTGTTTTTTAAGGCAGTCACTGCTTCTTCATGAGTAACTTCTTCTAAGCAAACACTGTTGACCTGAAGAGAAAAACAAACATTCTTAACCCAGAAAAATGTACTGTTTTCATAGGACACTCACTGAAGGCTGTTGGAACACTGGCATTGAGAGTCTTTCTTAGGACTCATGTGCCACAGACACACCTGGTTACATGAAATTATAGAAGAGATGCCTTGTTAAGTGTGAGAAGGAAAGGTATTTGTACCAAAGATTATTATAAACTGTATTGACCACAACATGTTAAAGAAGGCACACGTGACTTTGGGGAGGCAATGGGACAAATAGGAAACTCAAAATGCAATAAGTGTGCAGACTTACACAGTGTGTTACTGCAAGCATTACACAGAGAGAAGTTACTTCTAATAAGAATAAACCCCACATCAACTTGTCATGACATAATTATGTCCTAGATCTTATAACAGGACAATATATTCGGGCATGATGTCAAAAAGCAGGGGTCAGAACTTGAGAAAGTCCCAGAATAACTGATTTAAATGCCAAGTAACAAGAACTAGTTCAACTACAAACAGCAACTATTTTAAACTATAGTTATTTGAGTGAAACTCTAGCACTTCCATTAAAAAAATTCCTTATTGTGAAAGGAAAGAAACTTCTGCAGATAATTCCAGGCAACAAAGCAAATAAAGCTTGTTCTGCACTAAACCCAAGGGACTAAAGACACTTTCATAATTTAACTTCAAGTGTAAGAACAACCAGGCTTTCTCAATTGGTAATTGTGGGGGGAAAACTCTATTCTCTGCATCTGTATTCTCTAAGTTTCCTACAAGTTTTCTAAAAGTCTTTTGCTGATATCTTTTTAATAGATTTTAATTCCTACCACTCTTGAAGACTGAAAAGTCATTTTGCAGTATTTGGTAAGTGCAGTACAACTTAAACACAGAGATAAAAAGTTACATTCTGCAATGTATGGCTGTGGCTCTCATTTTTCTATCTGGATAAAAAATTTGTGGATTGAATTTCAGGAAGTTGAGAGGTTTTTTTTTCTTTGTGCATAGAAAAATTCAACTTTGAAGCTATTTTAAGTTTTTAAAAAAAAATAACAATGCCATTCAAAAGCATTACAAACACTGAAATGCAATATAAGCAGCAGCTTCACTACAGGCTGGCTAAAGGCTGGCCAGCCACCAGTACAAGGAGTTCCATTCCATTCTTCTATTTTCAGAAGAGAAACAATCCCATTGTATGCTTGTTTACAATTCTGTCACTCAGATCCCAGAAAAATAATAGCAGGCATCAGAAATAAACATGCTGATTTATACAGGTTTTGCATGGAACATTGGGCTGAGGAATAGATTTCAGATTTCCTGATGGAATGGTGTTGAATGATGCAGATTTAATTTTATCACTGATTTCCAGGCAGCTTAACCACAAATTGAATCATGCCCCTATTGAGTCTAAAAGTGAATGACCATTAAAAAAATGCAGCTCTTACTTACAGCTAAAAGTTTGTCTCCAATCTGAAGTTTGCCATCTTTATGTGCTGCCCCACCTTCAATGATTTTGGTTACATAAATGCTGTTGTCTCCAGGTATATGCTGATTTCCTACACCACCAGCAATACTGAAACCAAGACCTGCTTGAAGATAAAGGCATTACTCAAGAAACCTTTTTTGCAATCATTGGATTCAAATTCTTACATAAATAATAACACTCCTTATAGAACACAAATATATATAATCAGGGTCTGGCTGAAGTAATTCTGATGCCTTTTCAAGTGAACTCCATAGTTTCCTAGAAAATAAAGCTCTAGAAGAGACATAACACATACACAATTCTGAAAACTAAAAGCTAGATCATTTACTTCATGCTTTGTGAAGTATGGGCACAGCAGAGCTATAAGCATCTCCATGCTATAGTATCTATATATTTATAGCCACATTGCCCAGTAATTAATTTCCCTAAATTATTTTTAATCTCTCAAACATCCTTACTAGGTAAGCCAATTAAGTATTTTACTCCAATTTCAATGTACTTCATTACTAGATACAATCAGAAACATTTTATCATTTAAAAGAAACCTTGGCATTCTACAAGAACAGTTTCAATTCTATCCTTGTGAAACAGAAACTAGATTTCCAACATACCTTTGGGGCCTTTCACAAGTTTGATTTCCACTATTTTTTCTGTGACTGGTTTTCTCCTTTTGACATACAATCGTACAATGGATCCTGCTTCTTTCAGCGCCTCCACGGCTTTGCTGTGTGTCACATCCCGAACATCCACCTCGTTTACTCGCAGGATACAATCATTGACCCTGGAGACACCAACAGTCATGCTCAGCTGTTGTGTTACAGCAGAGTGCACACATCAGGAGCCCAATATTTTATCTATAATACACTAACATACATGTTAACACATTAAAATACAGAGATTTATCTTCAAAGTTCTTCTCATTCAAGACAATGCTCTAAAATTAATTATTAGTGCTTAAAAATAAATCAAGGATCACTGGAAAATATTTAAGAGGAATATTTAATTCACGGCTGAAGAGGGCACCTTATTATATGTATCTCATTTTGACAGTGTTTTTAACAGATGTCTGCAAAAATTACCTTTTATTTACAGCTATAAATCAGAATGTAAAAACCCAAAACCTGGAAGGCACACAATGCAAATACACTAGTTTTAAGCCATGATATGAGCAAGTCAATCTTGCTTTTCACAAGCAGTTTAAGGGCTGGCCTTCCAGTCCATTTAACATGTTGCTGCAGTAACACTGAGCCCTCATTACACTAAGTGCAATGGCAGGCCCACCTGTCACCGTGTCCTGCCAGATGTACCTCTGACAATGGCCAACGAGCTAAAATGAAGCCATGAACTAAGCTCATTAGGACTAAAACCCATAATACAGCAGGTATTTGCACATGACATGATGGGCCGAGTTCTTGGCAACACGAGAGAAACAAGTAGTCCTTAAATCAATGTGGATGGCTTTCTTTGAAAAATTAAGACACTGAATAATTACCAAGCATAAAAAAAGGCTGTTAATAAACTCAACTACCTTGTGGATCAGAAAATCCACATATGGATAACCAAGAGTTACCCATCTTACCCGTCTAAGCTTTTTCTTGAATTAAGAACTATGAAACATATGGCATAATAAATTTATACCACAGAATAGAAAAATTTCACTTAATTTTCCAAAACTGCAGATATTATTAGTTTGGGAGACTCATATTGATCCACTCAAATATTCTTCATTATTTACAAAACACCTCCGTAAGGAAAACCCATTTAACATTTACTGCAGGAGGATAAAACCATTAAAAGTAACAGAAAATTTTCTATTCACTTTTTAAAATACAATAACAGCACTTAGTTACTGTATTTTACTGTAACAACCCAAGCCAGAAATCCATCCTACCGTAATCTTCCATCCTGTGCAGCTGCACCCCCGGCTATAATTTTTGTAATGAAAATACTTGCATCATCCCCAATATGTGGGTTGTCTGTACCACCTGCAATACTAAAGCCAAGTCCTGAATTTCCCTAAAGATAGAGGAGGAAAAAAATTTATTGGGAAAAAGGCATTCTGGTGTATTTGATACACTACAGAACCAAATCGACATCATTTTCACTGAAAACAAAAAAATATGCTTTAAATATAAGCAGTATGCTACATATATAATTTATTTATATGAAAATAAGTATAATTACAACTTACTTACATACATGTAAGGAGAACATAAGTCACTGTATAACTGTAAGTGACAGTTCCAGCCCCACAGCTTTCTCACTGAACTTGATAAATTACACAAAATCTCTATCTCTAAAGTGCTAGATATTTCATACAAATATTTGCTCCTCATTAAATTATTAGTGATATATCTTTCCAGAGAAAAGCCTTTAAATAGCTGTGCCCCACCTCTAACATAGTCCCACAGATGTAGAGATTCAGACTGACATTTTTCTCTTCAAGGATTACTTGCCCTTACCATCAACTGCAAGACCTCTTCACCCTCTCAGTAACCACCAGAACTGCACAGGTATAAAATAATTTCTTTCTGTCTTTTTCTGTCTTTTTGTTAACAGTGCATCTCAAGTGAACTGAGCTAGATCTCAACGTAGAAAACCTAACAAAGAAATGCACGTGACAAGATGTCACTTGTAATCTCAATATAAAACTTAATAGTATATAAGCCTATGAGAAAAATAGCAATACAGGAGATTAAATCAGAATCTCTGTTGTTAGTCTCTACAAGTCTAGGTAGCAACATTAAATGCAGGACATCTTAGAAGAGATCACTCCCCCATTTTACTCTCAATTGGCAAGGATATTAATAAAACTTTCAATTCCTGCTTAGCAACTGAATGTACTTTTTTTTAAATTAGGTTAAATAATCTACCTAAAATAAAAAAATAAAGAGTAAGAATTAGTTTGGATTGCCATTTTTCATATTAAAGTATCATAAATTCCATTTCAAACAGAGTACAGAGGACATTTAGCATGTTACCCTTTCAAGAGTAATTTCTTCATACTCGTAGTCTGCATCGGTGCCATTGACCTATTAAAAAAGAGATAAATGAGACTGACAGAGAATCCTACACTTTACACAACCCATTTTGCTTGGTTGGAAGTTCACTCCCATCAAATCTCAGCTGATTCACCGTGATCACTGGGCTCAGAGGGGACATGTGATTTTCCCACCACTCTGTGTTTATGAATCAGACAATCTTTTTGTATGAGTTTAAAAGGTGCCTGTTCAGAGAGCAGACGGCTCCACACAACTACTGTAGGGCACAGGCCCTCTGCTTCTGATTGCCAGAAAGGAAAAATGCTCTGGAGATCCTCAGATGTTCCTCAGGCTATACAGCAACTTGAAACTGAGAATAAAGATAGAGAATGTGGGATAGAGAAGAATTGTAAGGAAGAACAGAGCAGCATTTTCTTCTTATTGTTCCACACCAAGCAGAGAAAAATCAAAGATTGATGCTTTATATAATCTCATGAGAAATAGGCAAGACCCTTCTAAAGTAATATTTAACAACTGTTTGTACTACTATTTATCATGTCACATACAAATTAAAGTTCAGCAATTAAAAATAGGGACAAAAAAGAGTAAAAGACTTTAGAAGAATACTTTATAAAGCTTGATGAAAAACTGAAATGCTAGAAAGAAGCCTTGTCATCCTCCATTTAGAAAGGATACCCACATTCTTTGCTACCTACAGAATAAGGAAAGAATCAAATACCAGAAGCAAAAAAAAATCAAAACTAACCAAAATCAATTAAATAACAAATTCTCAATCATATTTTTATATTCAAGAGTAAGTTTTTTTCCAAGATACCTTGGAACTCAAATTCTTTCCTCCACAGTTACCTACAGCAGTTACAGACAACTCCCTAATCCTAGCCTTTTCAGATGAAATATTTAACAAGGTAAAATATAGCATTTATACTACTACTTTACAAAGGACCTTGTCTACCCTTAAGATACAGAATATCTGGAAAGACTTCTGTAGTCTTAACACACTAAAGATAAAAAACATATATAGAAGAAAGCTTTTTAAAAATCTGACCATTTCCTAGCAGAGACTTTAAAAAAGGAATTTAATTCACCCCAAATAAAATTAAGACGAAGCTACTTCCTTCCTCCTATGTTTATTAAACATATTTAAATGCACCAAAAGCTGGCAATGCCATGACTTCTACAGGCTGTCTAATATCAAGCTCTTTTATCCCTCACTCCCTAATTATATCTCCCCTGACAATAGAAGCCATATCCATTCCACACATAACAGATTCATCTTTGCAAAGTACCTCAAAAATGATTATGTCCTTAGCAGTTTGTTCAGTGGAAAAGATACAGTGGTTTTAACACATGATATTTCTCTATTAAAAAGGGATGAGGTCCTGACCTTCTGAATCCATGAAACTGGATCTATTGCTACACCAACACAAAAGAAGCCACTGTGATCAAGAAGTTTTGATGGTAGCTTAGTCCTTGAGCTATTATCTACAGGAATGACAACATGTGCTAACTGAAGCAGTCATCCAGCATTACAGTACCTGCAAAAGGTTCATGATGATTGATCAGTGTGCAGTGCTCTTTTCTTTTTTATTAAATAAATAACAAGGATGATTAATCATTTCCCTATTCACTGCCATTACACAAAACAAAGCTGATCCTAATATATTTAAGCAGTCTCTTATTTCCATGTACAAAGGTCTTTAATCCAATTTAAAATATCTTCTACATAAACAGGAGCAAAGACCTCCATCACTTTATCTTCTCCTTTGGCTTAGTTCTATACTCTCTCTTTTTTTGAAAAATTACCTTTGAATTTATTCATTTAACAAACCAAACATTAGCAGAGACAGAAGCAAGAATATATCACATTATAAAAATCACTGACCCAGTCTATCTTTTCCAAGTTTTCAAGGGATCTCACACCTATTAAGCTAAGCTTTATTCCCCTAGATAGAAGACTTTATAAGTAAATGTTGTAATTATGCCTGACAAATGAACAGCTCAGCCTCCACATAACTACACTTATTACCTTAACATTTCAAACAGAACCAACTCATTTTTATGAACATTTATAGCACTAAAACCTTAAGTATAGCCACTGCATGAAGAAATGTTTTTATGAGAAGTGCAACAGAAATGGCACATTAAATATTAAAGTATCTGCCTGCACAGTTGAAGAAACAGATTGTTCTCTGAACACTGAACCTCTGGGATCTCAGTTGTGTTTTGCACTGCCATACACTGGTACACAGAAAACTTCCCACCTGAAATCTGCAACATGTTTTTTTTCATGAAACAGCTATTTAAGGAGTTTAAGTGACCATCATGAGAGCTGACAAAATCAAGCATCATTCAGAGAGATAAAATAGGTCTTCTTAAACAGCAACAACAGGTGTACCCAAATACATTCATAAAACATGATTTAAAGTTATAAGTGAAAGCAAGTGTAGACTTACATATGTTGAAGTCTCCAAAGAATCTGTATTCACCAGCACTGGAGGGGGATTTGCCTTTAAAAATGAAAAAAAAAATTACAAAGCATAAGAAAATGTACTATTACTGATAATTTTACAGCATTTAACTTGCTGGCTTTCTCAAAGTTCTGTTAAAAGGCAGCCTGACCTTGAGAATCTCAAAACTGACCTTCTAAAACACTTGTTACTATCCTGGACAAATTGCTTCCCTGACATAAACCTACACCATTAGAGAAGTCTGAGATCATATTTAATATCTAAATTCTGACATTTATTACCTTGTTTTTCAAAAGAAAACCTGAGTCATGCTACCATTTGACATGATGCCAGTTGCCCCAGTACTTGTGGTATGATATGCAGAGGTTGTTTTACCATTCAGTATCTCAAAACCAATTTTCAGTGGATTCAATTTCCCTTTCTTCCCATCAGGAGCAGTGAACCACCACCTTCAAAAACTGCAAAATGGAAACCTGCAGAAATGCAACTTAAGCAAGAAAGGACCTACAGAACTGACTTGCAAAAGCAAACCCACAGCAGACATTCATTTACCCCACAGCAGCATGGGCTTCCATAGAAAATTGTTAGGGATTTACAAGCATAAGCAGTCAGAGATTATTGCCACAGAAAGCTGAAATAATATTAGCATTTTTACAAGCCAGGAACTAGTAGAGTAAGTTTACACTTTTAGTCTCATACACTGAGAATTTTTCTGTGAAAAATGTGGTTTCAACTAAAAGAAAATCCATAGGAACTAATGGCATTTTGTTGAAATGTTTCCAAATAAACAGATTTCCCAATTATCCATCAACTATCTGCCTTTAAAATGTTCCTAGAGCATCTAGCCTGCTCTAGGAACGTAAGTCAAACAAACAAACAGTGTCCAGATATAGAACAGACTCCAAATACTGTTAATTATTAAATTCAGTGGCACTAAACAAAGTTAATCTCCTTATTGCTTTAATTAATCTGAGGGGGGTTTAATATGTATAAAAATACATTATCTTTAAAATTATGACATTCCTTTTTTTAATCTCCTAGGGGGGTGTGTGTGTATGGAAATAAATTTAGGGATAGTTTAATAGGCTGCAAAAGAAGCCAGTATTAAACTCATGCAAAGGCAAAGTTATGACCTGCAAAAACATGACAATTGCATTAACCTATTCATATTCTGCATTTTTGTTTCATTACTATGACAGCAACATACTTCTGAAGAATTTATGATTTTTAAAGGCTCCTAAACCTAGGAAGTGATGATTCAGAAGTGCCTTTCAAAAGGCTGAGATGAATAATCTCCCATCATTAGACAGAAGCCATCAATCTGCTATCGAGTGTCAGAAATTAAGCCTGTGTGACTTAATAAGTACTAAAATCAGGTGGGACCTACACATGTTAACAGAGCAGACAATTAAAAGTAAGAGGAAACAAAAAGGATGACACATATGACTGTCAATATGCAATCAAAAGCCTTTCTCACCCAGCAGTTCTCTCAATAGAGGCACTGGCACATTTCATGCAGTAAAGACATTAAGCACTAGTTATTAATGTCACAATAAAAATCTCTGTCAAAACAACACTATCCTTCACAACCATTTTTTGCCACTAAGTTAAATTTCCTTTTCTGCTTCTTATTCAAGTGCAGGTTCTATCAAAATAAGAGTAAATTAAAATTAAGATCCTGTACTAAAAATCCCAACCTATTATTCATCACCATAATTTATTTTTAAGGTTACAATAAATATAACCATATGTTTTAATAAAAACATATGTTTTTATTGTTTTCCTCAGAAGAAAGCAAGGTTTAATTGCTCAGTCATGTTCTTTCTCTCCATTTTGGAATGTATTTTTATTTAATACCAGGATTCTGTATTATCCAATTATATTCAACATACACAGCTCCAGTGAAAGCTGGTTCCCCATTAATTTTATTTTTGAGGCAGACAAGTGTTCTTATTTTCATGTTAAAAAAAAGGACAACTAAAGGCAAAGTTGCTGTTAGTAGGTGAGCTTTGGTAAACAATATGTTTGAGATACAAATCAGCTAACCAATGTAAAACCCCTTCTGTAAGTTAAATCATTGTTCCTAACACTCCTATATTTATCCAAACTCTCCATCAAGCAGCAGCAATTTACCATCTTTTTCAATGATGAATGAAAACAGCTGTGCCAGGCTTTCCAAAGGTACCATCTGGACATGGTTGCACTGGCCTGTGCACCTCAAATCTTGATGTGGGCAGAACCCCTCTATTAGAAGGGAGTATTTCTAAAACTAATCAAATTTCTGGTCTTCATGGTGGAAGAAGTACAGGTGAGAGATTCAAAAAAACACACATCTACTGGAAATTGTCCTATAAAACAGGGAACTACAAAAAGTTTTTCTAATTATGGATTATGCAAAAAATAAAAACTCAGCAAAGACAAAGATTACCACCTGTTGCAAGGTTAGTCAAATAGCCTAAAAGTAAAAATTAAAAAAAAATACTGATGTCCATACTACAAAAATTTTCCAGTAATATTCTGGATAGCTTAACTTCCTTTTAAAGTTAATAAATATCTGTCATCAAACGATTCCAAAAATTAATCCATCTTTTCAGAAGGTGTGGACTCATCATTTCAGATTTCTGCACTGAAAGTTACAAAAAAAAAAAAGAGCAGGATGACAATCTATTTGCAGCAATGTAACTGCTGGCTATCTTGGGTTGTTGCATAGCTTGCCATGCTGTGGTCTCATATTCCAAATTACATGGAAATACTAACATTAAGTTATGTTACTGCCTTCACTCACCTTGACAGGGTTTGGTTTCTGTTTTGGGGGGTGTTTGGACACTATGGGACCTAAAGGATGAAGGCTCAGAAGGGAAACATTTTACGAGTCAAATATGTTAGGAATGGCGAGGTAAAAAATCTCTTTTGTATTCTAAATGTCCCCCAAAACAGTAATACCAATAAATGGGTGGAGAACATGAGAAACACCATGCAAGTGCAACCAAAGAAAGACATATATGAAGTATTTATAGGAGATGAGAAAACATTTTCTTTAGAAATAAATTAAGCAATAACGCTTTAGTTCGGATGCAATGGCTCTGAAGTTACTATGTGAACACAAAATATCCTATCCCACAAAATATCCAATATATATTGGTTTTTTCCATTCTTCTGGTTATTTTTTCTTTAGTTTTTTTCACAACTTACTAGTCACTTCTATATGAAAATATGAATATTTTAATGTACTAAAAGCTGTCATAAAATGAACAAAAGTTAGGGCGAAATTCTAGTTATTTAACACTTCACCTCAAAACTGAGTGCGGAGTAGCAAAAGGCGTATTTCAGCAAAGCAACAAAACAAATTAAAGAAATAAAAGTTGAACAAGTTTAATAAAACAAAACAAAACAGCATAAAAACCTGTGGTATGGTGGATGGGATGGTCTCAGCAGGGACTGGTGGGACAGGGATCACAGGGACAATGGGAGAAGAGGAAGGAACAGCTTCTGTGGGCTAAAAATCACCAACAAAATGTCAAAAATAAGGAAAACTAGAAAAACAGTTTCAAACAAACAAGACTCAAATGTAACACCATAAATGACTATGAACTAGCATATCCATGGATTTGGGGCCTAACTGCAATGCAGAACAGTCCCCATGAGCCACACTGCTCATGGCAGCACATTCCCAGCACTGCACTGATGGTGAGGAGTCCAAAATAGCTGGACATGCCCAGGTGGTTGCACCATACCCCAAGGGACTCCCCCTGCAGCACTGAGACTTTGGGCTCCAACAAAAAACCTGCTCAGCTCAATGAACAGACTCAGGCTTTTTGTGGGCTGGTTTCACAACAGAATCCCTTCACCAATATACAACACAGTGCAAAAGCAGTGAAATGGGCTGAATAGCACTCAACAAAGCTAATATTCCTCTTTGATAAAGAGGAAAAATCAGAAGTACTTTATGGTTTCTAAATTTAGCAAAAATCAATGAAAACCTTTCAGTCAAATGGGTGGAAGGTGCTAAAACAGCTTCAATTTATCTCTCACAGATCTTCACACAGGTTTACCAAACATCTGCAGACTAGGACAATTTTGGTCTTAAGAATCTTCATTAAAATAATAACCAGGGAACCTAGTGACACTCAAGCTGCAAAGGAATAAGATTCCAAACAGCATTTTGAGCAAAACATTGACTCAAATGTCTTTGAGATGTTCACATACTGCTTGTCAACAAGCTGTCAGCAACACAAACTGCTGGCAACTATCATCAACATTACAAGCTGAACAGCAGATTAAAGCTGTTTAGATGTTCCAAGACATTCTTGTGATCATTAAAAATAATGAAGCATAATGACAAAAGAAAATACTAAATCCCAAAAGTGAACAAAACCCCCAGAACATGAGCATTAAACGTTTTAAAAGTTTGAGATACCTTAAAATACAAAGCACCATACATCAACAGCAGCCACCAAATTAAAGAGTAATAGCAAATAATGCTATTTGCATTAAGAGTCCAAGAACACCAACACATATTAAATGTACATATGGTATTTCTACAGGGTTTTTTCAGCTCAAAGTCAATCCTCCCAAAATGAAAGCTGGTGAAAAACATTGCAATTACTGAAAGATGCAAGAACAAAATAGTTTGGTATCTTGAGAGTTAATCCTAATGTCATAAAGCATTCTTACATCTACAGACTAAAGCACAGTATTTCAAGTGCTTAAAAAGAGGAAGGTAGGGGAGAATCTAAATTGGTCTGGAAAAATATTAATATGCCTTTTGCAAAGGATGCAGGAACTGCTCAGTGCAATTAACCTGTGGCTCCTGAAAGAACAGCATAGGCTTTAGATGACAGATCAAAGTAAACAGCTCAAGCACCAATTTGGCCCTACCCATGCAAAATATGAGACACCCCTTTAAGTCTGCCTTGTTCCAAAGTAAGTGGATTTTTGTGTTTAACCCACACACAGTAAGTCCTTCAGTGTGGAAATACCAACTAATATGTAGGTAAATCAGAGCACCATACACATCCTCAAGGAGGCCAGCTAAGCCAGCAAATTCTGTAAAATTCAGCAAATTCTGTTCTTAGGAAACAACAAAGAGATACACTTTGGAGAGCAAAAATCAAGCAAAATGAAACTTTCAAGAAATTACTGTAAACCCCCATATTGTATAAAGTACAGCAACATTCACTGGAAAACAAGAGAACAAGTATTCCGTTGCCAATCTGATTTCAATAATCACTACTTTGATTTCTAGAAATAAAATACAAAAGAAAAGTTGGTAAGAAAGTCATTAGAAACAGAAGGGATAAAACTACACAAAGAAAAGAATGCAACATACTTCCTACAGTTTGCACAAAAATGCTCATCTCCAAACACACAGGGCAGCACCTACCTTTCCTAAAGAGCAATTCGAGCAGGAGCCATCAGACACCCAACCACTAGCAGCTTTTACTTTTGCTGTGCTTTTTGTAGGGCTCTTTTTTACACTGTCCCGTAGGTTTGTGAATTTCCCTCGGTGTTTGGCAGCTGCTGGCAGCGTGCAGGAGCTGAAAGGTGCCCGCGGCGGGTGCCGCAGCAGCTGCCTTGGCTGCAGAGGAGCAGCTTCGTGTATTTCCAGTCTTGGGCTCCTCATTGCATCAGGGTGCTTGAGCGTTCCCATCTCACCACCATGAGCACTCATCAAAGTCACAACACTGAGAGTCCTTTTTGAAAAGAAAAAAAAACCAACCAAAAAACCCCAAAAAACCAACCCAAATGGAAAAAAAAACAAACCGCCAAACAGCCAACCAAAAACACCCAGCCAAACTATGGAGGGAAAATAAAGGAAAATATTTCTTCCTGAGGAAGTTAAAAATATGTTTTCTAGATTATGGTCATAGGAAGAAGCCCTACATGCTCTGCATTAGCTAGGTCTGCATGTTGTGTGCTCTCTCACTCTATTTAAAGAGCACCATTGAACCACCACACAACAGTCAATTTGCTGGGCACAAATAATCAATGCAATGCACAAATTATTGAATAGAAGGCAAAAGTCATCTGACTATTATAAAGAAGCTCCAAAGGTTATTTCTCCCAAAACCTCCTACAACCCCTTCATTTTTCTCCATTTAACCACCTCAAAACTTTTCCAAGGCTTACATCCAGAAATTTTTTAATCCCTCTGCTGTTCTGAATGCTTCTTGGGGTGGAAAATTAATGAATTTACAAGCAGTTTATGATGGAAAATACATGACTTATGAGTGGGCAGATACATTGTACAAGATTTCAACATTAAAATGTCAAAGAAAATAAATTTTTAATACCATAATAATAACAAGAACTACTTTGTGTTAACAACTTCAAGAGTTGTATTTCCTTGAAATGCAGCAGTACCATGAAACAACAATTTTCAGGCACACACTGTTTAAAATATTTTTTTTTAATTTAAGATATTTAAATGAACATTTAAATGTATATTTAAATGAGGATTTTATTATTAATTCAATTTTTAATGCTAAGGATGTATGACCTCTACATTACATTTTTATTCCAATATTCAAAACAAAAAAAGCTCCAAAATTAATCCTTCCCCCATTCCCCCCAAAAAATACAAAAGGAGGAAACAGCTTGATTTAATCACATTGTTGAATATTAAACTTTACCAGCCTATTTTAAATTCTAGAAAAAGGAAAGGGTCAAAGGTGATTTCCCAGCATCTATATGAAAATTGACAGCTAAATACACCTATATTCCCAGCCTGACAGAGGAAAGAAGTGGGCTCAAATCAGCGGCCACAGAGTTCTCAGCAGGTACCCACAACCAGCACTGGCACAGTGTGCAGCACCTGCCTCTTGCCCAGTGGGTCTTCTCCAGGAATATTCTGTGGATCTGAATTTCTGGTCCTGGATATGATGAGAATGAAGGACACCAGCCCATAGGAAACAACTTGATTAGGTCAGCTGTACTGTATTTAGCTAATATGGAGAGGTTTCATCAGGTCACAGCATTAAAACATGGTTATTCTCCATCTCACATTACACCTTCCTACAGCAAATGTGAATATTTAAATTATGAGTCAGCAGAATTTTTACATGCAGAAAAAAGGAAGAGACATACAGACCTAAGCACAAACATTTCCAGTTATTTATAGCATGAATATTAGGAGATAAATAGGTACTGACAGATGCTCCTCTAATCACCAAGAGCTGCCATGTCTCATCTTCTATCCAGAAGGGATGTAATCAAGAGCTGCCGAACGTTTCATTACTGCAATATTCATAACGCAGAGACAGAAATGTCTCTGGCCAGTGACAGGAAACCAGAAATGTGTTGGCCATGCCAACATTCTCAGACTTGTGCAGGCACACAGCAGGGATGTCTTCGGTCTGTGAAGCATTCAGGAGCTGGAGGACTGGGTCCCCCTAACACATGTGGGCAGGTGCACCCAGGTTGTTCTGTTCCAGAAAGCCCAGGAGCCTGTGGGGTTTGATACTGAAGGGCAAAGGCAGAGATGAAGACAAGCATGTTGTGGATGTGCATGAAGGTAACTAGCTCAAAACCAGCACATCATAACTTCTCCTTTGAGAAATGTCCACAGATGCTTTAATACTGAGCATCTCTGAGGCACACTCTTCAGCCTGCAGCGGTTACTGGGATGGAGCTGTCCTCTGTTGAAGGCCCTGTATCAGAATCCTCTTTGGCAACAGCCTGCTAAATGGCAGATTTTGGAGACCACAAACATTTATTTTCCAGAGACGTTCAAGACTGCTTGAGGTTTAGCAGGGTACATTTATGCCATCCATTTTACTTCCATATCAGTACCCAGCATGACATTGCCTAACTACTAATAGACAATACTAATGTCTATTACATTAAAATGTAGAAAAGAAGCAGAAGAGGGGCTTGGGATATAAGGCTTTTTGTCATGCATACATAATAAAGCCCAAAACATGTGATGTTCCAGATTCAAAAGGAACATTTTATTCCTGGAGACATCAACTTTGTTGAAAACACATAGACCAAGTAGTGTGCTGACTAAAACAAAAATAAATTAAATTTTAAGAGTGCTAAGAAAATTGAGGGTGAGGGGAAGAGATGCTGAATACCACATTCTTGGAAATTCAGCTGTCTGGCTTCCTCTATTCTCCTCCAAAAAGAAAAGGTGAAGACAATGCAAAAGATGAGGCAAAGGAATTCACATATCTGCAGTGTGCTTTCAGACCTTTTGATTTCCGTGGCAAAAGAAGAAACATTATGCAGCAGAAAACTGCTAAGAGCATGATTTTTTTTCTGGCAGTCATCATGCCTTTGGTCCCTGAGGTGATATCAATAAGATATCAACAATTAAAAGAAAACAAAACCTTGAAGGCAATTGTAGTTCCAAAAGCAACAGTCCAAGCACCAAAACACAGTCAAGGAACAGGCAAAAAAGAGGTACAGGCAAAATACTTAATCCATCCTGCATAGTGTGCCTTGAGATCTCCAGTGAAAAAGCTCAGGCTGCACTGAAATTTCAGTGGTAGAAATGTCAGTATAGAAAGGGACTACAGCATAATCAAAGTTTAGTAATGCCTATACAGAACCACTATGGTGTAAACAAAATGAAAACATAATGAAAAAAACCACAAGAAAAGGCAGAGAAGACATGAAGAATGTTATTAAAAGAGATTAATCAGATATTTGAGAGACATGGGGATCAGTCTGCCCAATTATATTCACATGTGAGGTAAAGGCAGAGCCTGCCTTGGAGTCACATTGGTAGAATAAAAAAACTTGCTGATGCCTTGAGAGGCTAGCCAGGACAGAGGCTAGACAGTGTTAAAGGAATAAAGCAGATATTTATTAAAAGGCCTTCTAAGGATACACCTTGGGCAGTACAAGAGCCTGGCCATGGCTACACCCAGGATGGATGAGGGTCACGAATTTTCACACTTTTATAAGTTTTGGTCCATTTCCATATTGGGGTTGATTGTCCCATTACAGCTTTAGGTTATGCAGTCCCATCCTCCCAGATTGCTCTCCTCAATTCCTTGTTTATACTTTTTGGGGCCAAAGCTGCAATGGTGTCCTTGGTTCTCAGGCTGAGGAAGGATTGTTTTGTCTGCCTCAACTCTGAAGAGAACTTGCTAACACTTTATATAAAGTTCAGAGTTATACACTAATGCAGTACAAAATCTGAAAAATATGAAAGCTACAACTTAGACATCATTGCAAAGCAGTGGAACACATGCACAACCCAAAGCCAGAAAATGCAGTTGTGTAACTGAAGCTGCACAGGTTTGGCAGATCACCTTTGACTGCAGAAAGCAAGTGTTCTCCACAGGCTGCTTTGATTAGTAGCATGAGCTGCTCTACTCTAATATCAAGTGCTAAGTGATTTTTCATAACCAGAGAGGGTTCAGGATCAGGTTGTGCTTTCATATTAAATACCAACTCTGAACAATTTGTTGCTAACACAAAGCTGAATCATCAATATTTTATTCTTTAAATTACCGCATCAAATATACAGGGCACACTTTGCAGCAATCTGTTAAAGTACCAGCAATCTTCTCTAAGTAGTTTTTCTTCTTTCCACATTCTCTACCACCCACTCAACAGCTGAGTAACAACAATACTCATAGAAAGGGAAAATAGTACTAATATTTCACCAGCAATGTCTTCTGCAAAGGTCTTTTTTAAAGCTTTGATGACCACTTTCATGACTTCAAAAAGCAATTCTAATAGCCAGAAGAATACTCTAAAAATAATTTTGTACTTCACCCTTCCCACTGCCTTCAAGCAGATACTCCAAAATCAGTAACTTCTGTTAATGTGACTTGACTGATGAAAACAAGTCCATATTCATCATCTCTTCTTGAAAGCAGGAAATAAAATATCTTCCAAAGTGCACAAAAATTCCAAAGTGCTAAGAAACAATTTTTGGTCCGATACCCACTGACAAAGCTGACTTTAAAAGGCATAGATTCTTTCTAGAGATATATAGGTTAAGGTCTGCCAGTGCAGTTTTGTATCTTTTCTCTGAACTACATCCTAGAATGCCACAGGACATGTCACTAGTGAAGTGTGCTATTTCCAGAACTTTGCATCCATCTTCCTCAAAATCACAAAAGTCAAAACTCATCTCAAAATACCTTCAGGCATTTATAGACTGTTTCATGAAGCCTGACAGTGACAAGAACAAAGCACAACTGCCACTCATCCTCATTCCCAATCCATGCTATCCAAGTGTGCTGCCCAAAGGTTCTAACTGAACACACAATTAGCACTAAATTCATGAACCACCTCTGCTCTATTCCTCCCTAAATCAGTGCCAGCCTGTGGCCTTGGCAGGTCCTTAGTACCATGATGTCAGTGACTTGTGCTGTTAAGCTATAAATTTAAAGACATGCATATTTTTCCTGAGTGTATTTCTGCACTACTTCAAACAAAATGCAGCTTCAAGAGCATTTGAAAATGAAACATAACACAAGTACTTTTCTACAGCCCCAACTTTGGAATTCCAAAGAAATCAAATCAAAATTTCCAAGTTTCACAAGATCTAAAACCATGTAGGACTATCTGAACATAAGCAATCATGTTTCAAGTCAGGTATTGAAGAATCTATCTGAATTTTGAGAACTGCACAGACATAAGCCCTAACTCAGGCCAGGCAGGAGTCCTGTCATTGTTGACAAGCCAGTCTTGAGAGCAAAATATGCTGAATACACAGAATGGGAAGCAGAACTGCCAAACAAGACAATAGCATTAACAGAAGAACAATTCACTATTACCTGACCAGGGAAATTATAAGTTTAATCAGGATGGCACCAAGCCTGGGTGGTTAGGATTAAGCCTTCCTAACATTCTTCACTGATGCAAAGATAACTTTGGGGTTCTGATTTGTGTTACTGACTCCTGCCCCTTTCAGGGGCTCTTGTTGCACCTTGCCATGACAGAGCAAAGACCATGGTGTCCCAAGGATGAAGGAATAAAACCCTAGACCTCCACCTGGATAATATCCAGGTCTCTCCAAAGAGAGTTTGGACAGAAAGCACAGCAAGAAAGAAGCTGAGTCTGAAGCCTGTCAGGGTCTGCCCACATAAGGAGGGGTAAGTTAGTACACAATGGTTTAACAATGAGACTTTGAGGACAGTCAAGTTCACCTTGGAGCTGTAACATCAGTTCAAGTTCTGTAATGAAGATATGAAGGTTCAAAGGTTTTTGGATCCCCAAAAGGAAAAGACAAACCCACCCAGACCTTGTGGATTAAAAGTTCTAGTCTGAATGCCTGTGACATTACCTTGGCTCTCATCTTTTTCAGAGTGAACCACAGGCTGTTGAAAATCTTATCTCTGTGAGCAGACTATTTTAAAGACTCACCATTAGCATGCTAGATATTCTAAACTGTAGGGGTTATCTGGTTGCTTGATTTTGTGTTGTTGGGTTTTTTTTAACTCAGTCAACAAATTGATTCTCTAACCTAGTTTCCTCCTCAAACCCCACAGCATTTTACAATGAACTCAAATGAACTTAAATCTCTGAACTAAAAATATAAATAAATAGCTTTGAAGGGGGAAAACAAAGACAGCAGAAGATCAGTAAAATCACAGATGGTGAGGATGACCTGAACTGATTTAAAGACAAACATAATGTGTATTTACTCTTTCAATTCTTCACTGCAATCTTTATCTACAAAAACAACCTAGTGAGGAGCAATGAGCCCCACAATTACCCAAGCCAAAATAAAGCAGCAGTGACAAACAGACTTTTACCTGCTGAGGCAGACTGTAGCTAAACTAGAGTTTTGTGTATGAGACAAATGAACAACCACAGGGCAGAAATTGGCAACCTGGTTCTACAAAACTATCACCAATGCTACCACACAGTATCTTATGGATGTTCAATGAGTAAAATTTTCAGGTGCTAAGAATCTCATGCAAATACAAACAGTCTCAATAGAACAAAAGTTCCAGCAACCAACCTGTTCTCTCTCTGTTAAGATCAAAAACTGGACTCTTGAAGCCTTGCCTTTTTATGTGAGGTATTCAGAAAGACTTTGCTCAAATTAATTTGTCCTGTCACATCTCTCAGGGACTGAGTTTCATCTCAGTCATATTCCAGATCCATAACATAAAAAATGTACACAAAGTCAACATTAGCTTTAGTAAAACTAAGTTGTGCCTTTTGTTTATCAAATACTCAGCAAAAGTCCAATACTGAACCCTTTGCAGCAGGGTCAGTCATCTGTATTCACCAAGCATCTCAATACTCTCAGCTCAAAGCAGAATTGCAAGGCTCCTCATTAAATTCATAAGTGCTATTGAGAATGAATTTAATGCATTTAATTTGCAACTTAAAGCAAGGCCTAGAAAGCTCCTTTTAAATAACATGAGCCTTAAGAATAATAGCTTTCATTATAATGCTAATGCATCCACAAAGAAGCCCAAGCAGGGTTTTAGCATCAAAAAGAGGCAAGACAAAGAAAAAACATATTCTAAGACTTTATTATAGAAAAATAATAGCAGCTCTCAGGTGTCAATATTTTAGTTTTTGATATTCACAGTAGAAAGGGTACACTATGCTAAGAAACTGAGATGTGATAAACTGTTCACTCCTAGGAGCATTATTAAATCAAAATACTTTGTTAAAGGCTGGGTACTGTTTACATGTTTCTCAGAACACATAATTTGCAATCATTTTTCAATTATTCAGGAAATAAGCAAACCTAGAAAGAATCTCATTCTGTTATTTCTAGTTAATTTAAAAATCAAACAAGTCCTATACCTATCTAGCTCTGATACTGAAAAGTGATCTCACTCAATACTAGAAACATGTCAATTACTCGTCAAACTATCTCACTACTCTACTCCAAAAGTTAACAAAACTTAATTAATTGGATTTTTTTAAATTGAGTAAATCTTCAAGAACCATTATTCATAATATATGAAAACTTTGCATGTGAATGTCATCTTAATTTAAGTACAATTAGATAAGAAACATTCAGGTTCACTTACTTACAGCACCCCACCACCCTCAAAGTACTTGAAGGACAGTCTTAAAAGTAGGAGTAGTGAAGTGATCTGAAGCAAGTCAGTGAATCAGAACTAGAGTTTCCAATTTTAAGATAAGTATTTATTATTTTATTGAAAACTGTAATAATCTGTGAACAATCTATTATCTAAAAATATTTTTAGAATAGATGTATTTGCCCTAGAACACTAAGCATGAGCAGAACAGAATTTACCTCACATTAATGAACAGCAAACAGAAAACCACACCAGGAAAGTCATCTGTAACAACCCATTAATTGAAATCCATTAGCTTTCAGGACATAAATATCAATTTTAAAAGGCAAAATAATTACTTGATTTACACTTAAACTGGCTTTATACTAAAGCCACTCCTTCATTTACAAAAGGATTTGCACATATCAGTGACCAAATTTTATCTTGACACATGCTGAATTTTTCACAAACGTGCACTGCTACGCTCACTCCAGCCCTGATGGCACAGCTGCCAGCTCTGCTCCTCAGCTGGTTTCACTCATTCTACACCATGGAGACCCTGCAAGCTGGGATGGCAAACTCAGCCTTTTGTGCTCATATCAAACTGTCCAAAAGATCCATTTTGCATGGCACTTCCTTGACTTATTTACTCTGGATAAAAGGAATATTAACTATACTGACCTGAAAAATATAAAATATATAATATAAAATATATATTATAAAATATATATTATATTTAATATATATATAAAATATATATTAAATATAACTGACCTGAAAAAAGTAGGGAACAATAAATATTACAAGTAGAAGCTTAAGTTTCTCAGACTATCATAAAATACATGAAACAATGCAAGTGTTTCTTGAGCTATGACTTCACTTCCATTAAGTTTTGGACTAATTGTGACAGCATACTAGCTTACACAATCATTTCTGCCTATTTCCATTTAGTTAAGGTAATTAAAGCACATAATCTGTAACACGGTTGAAATTTCAAATTCTTCATTACAAAAAAAAGTCTGTAGAAAGGACTAAGACAAGGGGTTTGACTTCTGAATTTATGATTCAGAAAAAGCAAAACAGGATTAATCAGACCCTCAAGAGTCCCAGCTATTGCAAGAAAATTCTGCAGTTTCCTTTTTTATATCTCTAACACCAACAACACTACACAACACATTTCCACTAATGTTTCAAGTCCTTTAACATTGAGAATCTAATCAATTAAATCTTTCAACAGTTTAAAGGAAAAAAAGAAGTGAGGTTATGGCCTGCATTTATTTACCTCCTCACCACAATTACTGAAAAAGCACTTTCCTGTATCCTCAGAACAAGAAGACACCAACCCTTAGCCACACTGTTGTAACATTGGTGAGCCCATGAGAGGAGTTCTGAGGTTCAGGCTTTGACAAGTGATGCTCCAAAGTTTCCACTCCCAGGCCACTGTCCAAGCTGCTCCTTGCCAAGATGCTCTAAACTGCCCTAGTCCCTGTCTGCCACTATGGAGTAAGGAACTAAAATAAAACAGAGGTAACAACAGAACAGAAAAGACAAATCTGACTCTTCAATCCAAGGGAAGGCTATTTCCTAAAAAAATACACTGAATTCTCTTTCCACCACTGTCTTGCATTTAAAGGAACTTTGAACAAAATGCAGAAGAACAGCTCCCATAACCCCTACTCTGCTCCCCTTCATTAGGCTACAAACAAGCAGAAGCTGCTCTTTGACTGTTGAATCCTTGCCACTAAAACAATGCTTTCCAAGTTCATGAAAACTCATGGATTCAGCATTATGAAACACACAATTCAGCTGCAGCTCTGGAATCCCTGTACTGGAATAGGCAGCAATCTCTGAAAGTTCTCAGAGGAAATATCACAGCTCTTGGCCTGGGTTTATATCCCTCCTCAACCTCTGCTCTGGCTGCTGCTGGAACCAGGGCACCAGCTTGACAGACAGGCCAGTAGCTCTCTTCTGCAGTTTTTCTTTTCCAATAAGCAAAAAAGCAAGTAGAAAATTGTATTTTACAGTACATTCTGCTTCATCTGGTTATGGTTTCTGAAGTAAAAGGACAAAAATTAATTAAAATTGAACACTGCAACAGAGGTAAAAATGAATAGGTGAAGAAATTGGCTGAAACAAGAGAAAAATTAACACTGAAAACTATGAAAGAAGAAAGTGAACTAACAGGCAAAAACAAATTAAGTGATCATGCTATAAATATATAACTACTTACTTGCTTTGAATTTCAAGAACCAGAAAACAAAATGTATCTTTCTGTTCTGGTTTCTGAGGCTCAAAGCCAAATTAGCAATTGTCAATTAAATCTTTCAAGTCCTTCATTACTTGAATTTAAGTGACAGCAGTAATGTATAGTATAAAAATTAACACCAGACAAAACCCAACGTGCCAGCACTCCTGCCACTTCCCAACTGCACCAGAACACAAGATGAACCATCTGTGGTTCCAAGATGGGCAGCATTCTATCTTGTATTGTACATAGGAAAACAACTGTATAGCAAAAAACCCCCAAGATTATTTCTAATTCAGAAATGCCTTAGGGCAGCAGCTGGGAATTCACCTGTTACTTGTATCATTAATCACATTCTCTGAGACTATTAATTTAACCATTAGTCCTTTCCAGATACATTTCAAGATTAATTCCTGCCACTCTGATCATCTCATGACTGACACATAACTCAGGGGATGAATCTAGCAGATTGCATTTCCTTAGGAGACTTGGAGATTTCCAGCTCAGGTGATCATGATTGCTGAGTGACACCTAAAAGCCAGAAACTGAGATTCTATCCCTGCATTTAACTTGCACTCTTGCCAGGCTTCCAAACATCCTCTAGACATTTATTCTCATTCTTTTTTTTTTCCTAGTGTAATTTATTCAAAAACATCAAATAGTACAGTGCTCTACAGAGAGAGATAAATTATTCTGATAGCTCCACACAACCAGTAAAAGTTGCTACACTGGATGAGAGCAAAGGCCCAACTGGTCAAGAATCTTACCAGCAGTAAAAACTGACAGATGGGCAAGTAGGAATTAGACATATGCCCAGTAATTTTCCCAGAAAACCATCTCAGAACCTGACAGTCAAGGGCTTCCTGAGCCACTCTCTGTAACAGCTCTGTGCCACCTGCTCTTTGCAAATCCATTTAACTCTGCTTTTAAGTAATTTTCTTCTTGAGTCTTCAAAAAGAGCATTTTGTCCACAGTGTTTTGTGTCAGTGCCTTTTACAACTTTAGAAGAAATTTTACTGGGCAGATTTAAAATTAGGTATCTAATGCAGAATTTCTAGTTGAGAACCCTCTTAACTTCATTTGCATTTTATGTCTTGATCATATTTTCCCTCAGGCTTTTTCTTCTGGTTTATTTTAAGTTATCTATCCTTATAGATAACTAGATTGTTCTTCTTGATGCTTTGTTACTCTTTTCCTTTTTACTTATGCTATATCCTTCCTAAGACAAGGAAAACAGAACCTCCCCAAAATTAGAATTATACACAATAAATATACTCAGATCATGTTCTATGTTACTTGCTACTACTTCTTTAACAATACCCAACATTTCATTTACCCTTTCCATTATTGCATGGTACTAAGGTGACATTTTCATACAATCATCAGTGATAACTCCAAAGTCTCTTTCTGGAATTGAAATACTTCATTTGTAGCCTATCATATCCCTTTTATCTCATGGCACCATTAATTTTAACAGACTTTGATGCAAGAGCCATAGTTTTCAAAGACTTCTGTAATTATAGAAACATTCTGATGACCACGTGTTCCCATGTAGATTTTGATCTGCATGGTCTCTGTTTTCAAAGATGTCTGGATGATCTGCAAATCCTTATTTTCCTATTATAAAAAGAAACTGACTTGTCTTAAGAATACCTGTTTATCCCTCTACCTGTTAATTATTCTGTAATAATAGAGAATTTCCCAGAGTTCATACAATAAGGAAATCAGACTGCTTAGGTGCAGCCTACAAAGTACAGCTTTGCTCCTTTTTAAAAGAGAATCATATGTGCCTCTTCAAAATTTTTGTTCTAGTAACTAAGTCAGTTTAAACAAAAAGGCCACACAGAACAGACAATTCAGCCACATTAAATGCAAGTATCATAAGAAATCCTGAATAAAGATCAAATCTCCTATTGATTATGTGTTCCTCTTAACACATTAATCTAAGTTCTATTGGCATCTGAATCTAATTTTCTGTACAGTAAAATGACTAATAGGAAATACTCTGAGTTCAAAGCTGGGACTGCCCTAGCTAGTTTGCTGCTTGGAGATAGGCATCTACTTTGGCATTCCACACCTATCTGGGAATATGGTTTTAGGTCTGTACTATCACCACCTTCATCAGAGTATTCCATGGTCTCTTTGCATAGCACTTGATTTAGCATCTAACTGCAAGTGCTGCTCTGCAACGAGGCTTAATGGGCTCAAAGTCTAAAAAGCTTTTCTGTACACAGAATTCTGTGAATTTTCCCTGCATTCATCTTTTTAAATTACAGAGTTTAAAGGGAAATTAAAAGCAGTAGCAAAGGAGTGCAATAAAGAGGACTTTTTAAAAATATATAAATTGCTTTCCAGCAGTTTACAGCTTTCAAAGAGCAGTTTAAAGCTATTATATTAGATGATGGATCAGAGATTGTGATGTATTTTGACATTCTCAAGTAGAAACTTTATTTGTCATTATACTTTTTACATAGGAAACACTAATTTATATACCCTGATTTATCAACTACATCATGTCCCACTAAGCTTCCAAAATGCTGATTATATTAGTACCAATCTTTAAAATTAAGTTTTCTATCTGACTTGGAATACAGATGCCTTTTTCTACTAAATATACAAGCTTTCTAGTTTCTGAAATCAATCCCTACATATTTATAGTCTGTGACAATATCATTTCCTGACTTTCCTTCAGATGAACTAAGCAGAGGCTCTTGAATTTTCATATAAAGCAGGTGCTCCTGAATATCATCTACAGTTATAGAACACTTTTCTGAACACTCCAATCACTTATCATGATTTCAGACTGATTACCCTCACACTACAGAGAGAATCCAGAGTTTCTTCTCTCTCCAATGGGAAAGCTGACTCCCTTCTCACCTGCTACATCACACTGGGTATTCAGATACAGTTAGTTACCTAAGGAAAACAAGTACTATTTACTTAGTAAAATAAATTTGCTTTGAAGTAGAACTGTACTCCAGCAGCACAAGCAATCTTTACTCCCCTCCCTACTTTGTTATGAAAGGCAAACATTACTACCTGAGAGCAATGGAGCACAGGCTCCTCAACTGACTTCTGCAGGCATCAGTCTTAGAGAAGCAATTTAAATAAGCAAATACACACACTGTGAGGGAGCACTGATAAAGAGAAGAGAAGACCAGAAGCCAGCAGACCCATCCAACACATTCCCACGGTACAGCAGTTTCCAGGAAGTACCACACAAAGCAGTGGGAAGAAAGTGAAGATTCCATCATCAATGAAAACTCCTGAATTATACCTGCATCCCATAAAATGTCTGAAGTCCTACTTAGAAGACTGACACAGCTGCATAGATCCTAGTCTCCAATAACAACAATAATATACTAACTTCCATACAGATAAAAAAATGTTGACAACTTACAAAACAACCCAAAACTTAAGCTGATTACAAGGACATGAAAAAAATTAATAAGCAATTCTATTTTACCAGTGTTCTGGTGTACCTTAAACTACTTTGTCCTTTTTCTTTTTTTTTTCCTATGGAAAGTATGCAAAAGGCAATCTGATTTTAAGGAAATCATTGCTTAAATGTATCATTTCCAAAAAGACTGTTGCAAAGGACAAGAATATACAAAGGAAACACTTAATAGAGCAACAGACTGAAAACTCATAAATGCCAAGATCAGCTTACAAGAGACAAAATGAGTCATAAGTGTCTGTTATGTGTCTGGAGAACACGTCAGCTCAACTACATCCTAATGTGCAGTTAAACACCAACAAAAAGAGAAGGGCAGCAAATGCACAACAGAAAACAAGCTGTAGAGCAAGGCTGATGTATTAGACAAGTGGGTTATAGGCAATGAGATGAAATTCAATACTGACAACAAGTCACATGGAACAGCAATAAACGGCACAGAGACACCCTGAGGAATACCAAACAAAAACAAGTCCAGAAGTGCTTTGGTTGGTGGCAAGGGTTTTTTTTTAAATCATACAAGATAGACAGAAGGGAATCCTTGCTCTACTTTCAGAGGATTCTTTTAGTCCTTCTGAATGTGCTCTTTTGATATTGAACCTTGTGTGTGCAGCCACAAAAACCTAGTACATGGAAAGGGGCCTTAGGTCTTTCAAAAGGCAAGGGTCAGAACTGCACCAGTGTGGGCATCTTTGAGTTTCTTAGGGAATGAACCATCATGTGGTCAGGTGACAAGGCTGGTCAAGTGGGGATTAGAACTTAAACAACTTGAGCAGCAGCAGTTTCCAGCAGGTAACGTTGGCAAACCTTAATGAGGTCCAAGAAAACTGCTGTGGCTCAGGAGAGTCAGGAAGCATTATTGGTTTGTCTTGGAGTCCAAGCAGTTCCTGGAAAACTCACAAGAGGTGGCCACTTAAGAGGTCAGTGGATGATCCCAAGTAAACAAAGGTATAGTTTAAAAGATATTGCAGCTGAGTATATCAAAGATTAGGCAATATTTTTTCTCTTTTTTTCATGACAAACTACTTTTAGGGAGAACATTGATGTAATTAATTTTGACCTGTATAGAATTGACTGCTGCTAGTGCTATTTTGGGACAGACCAGAAAAAGTAGATCCTCAAAAGGATTCAGGGACGCCTTGCTAGGTGGTGTGGTATTAACAAGTTGTCAAGTCTCAGTACTAAATTTGGCCTCTGCATAACATTTTCTGAGCTTCCATGGCAGATGGCACATGATTATCAGCCTTTGCTGTGGAACAGGAGTGCTCCTATCCATTCTGTAAGGAATGAAATGGAGGAACAGTGCCAACTGATCAGAAGGATTTCTCCTAAATTCCAACTGGAGAAATCTGTAGAGTGTTCCTGAAATCATCTATAGAACTATGCAATCTTCATTTGAATTGAATTTGGAAAGACATTTTAGAAACAGCTTTAAAGGAAGCATCCACTGGGACCCCTCTGCTACAGAGCCATTACATGATAAGCAAAATGTGAATTATGTGGTTATACCAATAAACAAGAATGAGGCACTTCATTTCAATTGTACATGAGGAGGTTGATGCTTTCCTTGCATTGTCATCTTTTGTGGATCTGTCAAAGTAATTCAAAATTGAACTGTCTGGAAATGCTTCACAGTAGGATTATGCTTGAAGTTTAATAATCAGCAGCATGTTGAAATTAGTTTGAATTCTCTCCCAGGGAGAGGAGTGATGGACACATTCTTCACTCAGGCTATCATGCCCATGTTAAAAAAGGAAAAAAACAAGGGAGTTCAAGAGCCTAAATGCTTCACTGAAAATTTTTTAAAGTAATTGTTAATCATCAGGAGAAATTTAAATTCCTTCTTTGCTTTGGAAAACAGATAAAAGCAGTGGCCCCAGCAGAGGTTCTAGGAAAAGAAACAAATCTTTCTCAAAAGATACTGCATAGCTGGTGTGCACATACTGATTTCAATTTCTCTTTTTTAACAGAACAATTTCTCTCCTTGAGTTACTAGAAATCTCAGAAATGCTGTGGACACAACATTGACCAGGACTCTGAGCTGGGTCTAAACTAGAAGTCTTAAATTGCACAACAGGATACCATGTCAGCCCCCAAACATGGATGCAGAGATCATTCTAAAGGACAAGGTCATGTTTTATAAAAACATCTAAGAAGCTTCTGTTGTATAGTCTTCAAAGTAAAGGAAATATCCTGCCCATCTTAATCATAATTGAGAGTGCTCTTGATGTTGTGGACCAAAATAGAAGAACAGGAAGAAGATGATTTTCACTTTAGATTCAGTGGTTCTGTCAGACAGTAATTTAGCTAATAATTGTATTAACTGAAACATGTGCAGCAGCTTTGGCAGCAAAACAGAAATGCTATACTACAGGAGCCATGCTAGAGCTGTTCAGTAAGCTGACAGCTGGTGAAAGACAGACTGGCCTGCAATTGACTTTCAAAACACTTTGTCAATCAATACAAGCCTCAACTGTGAGGGCAACTATCACAATATAAAATAAATTAGGAAAGTTATATAAGAGCCCTAAAGAGTCCTACCTTTCTCACAGGCTTCCATGCACTGGGCTTCATACAGCAAGACCTTGTTAGTCCACCTGAGTTATCAGCTGAAGACAATGGATTAAGAGGGGATCCAGTGTCTGCCTTGCCTGAGGATTCAGACTCTCGAGCACAATGCAGGCAGAAAGCCCCAGTAGTAGCAGCAGCAGAACTCCAAAAGCAAAAAATTCTGTGTCTCTTTCTTTGTTTACCAGATTTCTGACTCATTCTGGAAAAGTAACTTTCTTGAGATACAATGCAACAGAAATATGCAGAAATTATGTTACCAACTCTGAGTGAGACAGAGCTGTGAGAGAACAGGAAAGAGAAATGGAAGGTGAACCCCTCTGGAAGGAAGCAGTGCCTGCAGGTAGCTGGAGCACGGCTCAGCTCTTATCACCACTCCCTCGGCTCTTATCAGCACTGCCTGCTGCAGGTGATTAGCTGAGGTAACAACGTGCACATGCCAGCACTGCAGGCACACACAGGGCTTGGGGGACACAGCAGAGCCCCATCACTGCACAGGCCTGACCTCAGCAGAGGAGACCGCTGCCCACAGCCGGATGCTGACAAAGTCTACATGGCTTTACATGAGTCATGCCAGATATTCCTAACATTTATTGATACTCTTTGGATTTTAAAATTGCCTATCTCTAAAATGTCAAGCAAATTCCACAGTCTTGAGAAGTTTTCATCTCTACTGTACACAGAAAATGTTTACAAAATGAACCAAAAGTTCCAGGGAAAGTCCTTTGATGCTTTGGTTAAACTACCAAGAACTTCCTGCTTTTTGGCCTATTGACTGGAACACATATTAATGCATTCCTCTAACAGAATAAATTCATACTGCTTTTATCACTGCTACAATGCCATCTTACAGAAAATGCAACCAGTGGCAGAACTAATTTGCAAAATAAACTCATGCTTCTACAAATGTGTGATTGTACATAGCTTAAAATCAAGAATAGGAAGGAAACTTAGTACAATAAAACTCATGCTTCAGTTTCAGAAGGTGCATTGTTATAGAGAAAATCATCCAAAGCACGTACTATTTAAAGCTGCTTTCTTCTGCATTCATCACAATATTAGCAGCAACAATATATAAATACTTTGGTATATATCAAAATACAGGAAGGCTAATAAATATTGCCCTAAGAAATCAGTTTTTCAAGAAATACAGTAAAAGAGGGATTAGGGTGGAGACCTGACTTTTTTTTAAATCATTATCTTCTTAACTGCCTTACAACACCTCTATGTTGTTGTGTGATTAGACATAGCATTTTGTACATGCTAGAACTATGTCCATAATACTCCAATGACTCTGAGAGCAATAGTCTAGGACTAATGACACAGTAAAACTTTTATCAAGGACTTAAAAGGAAGATACACTAAGTCGAGAAATGACTGGGTTCAAGCAACTCACAAAAACAGTTGATAAGCTCTGAAATTTAAAATTAAGTTTTTGAAATGGCTAAGTGGATTTAGGATGATTTTTCTGTCCTGATCCTTTTCATCTTTCCTAAAATATGTCCTAGAAAATAGAAGTAAAAATGAGCCCAGGATATTCAAGGAGCTAAACAATTTTCAGTATCACATGCTGCAAGTGTATGCTCAGTTACATGCTAAGAAAAGCCTCAGTGATTGCTGTTAGAACCAGTTTAATGACATGTGGAATTCAGACAAATCATTCTGCATTTGTAGCACACCATGAGCCAAATACCAACAGTTAAAATGCTTTCTGAGACATGAGAGCTGGATTGACTGGCAAGAATAGGGGCTTCTCAGAGCTCTGGAAAGACTTCAGAGAAAAGCAGTGATCT
Source organism: Molothrus aeneus (assembly GCF_037042795.1). Lineage (NCBI taxonomy): Eukaryota > Metazoa > Chordata > Aves > Passeriformes > Icteridae > Molothrus > Molothrus aeneus. The sequence goes on from NC_089655.1 coordinate 13,254,183, forward strand.
TGATACAGGTATCATCCTTGATGCACTGGGCATATCTCTTGTTAGGACAGCACTTGAAATCACCCAGTATTTGTCATTTGCATAATGGTATATTTACTAAGCTCATGGCACAGTTATTCACCCTTGTGACACTACAAATTTGTTGTATGCTTGGTTTTACTGTTATCTTCCATTTTATACCACAGATTTGGCTTTTATTAAAGAAATTTTAAAATTTGCTGACAAAAATTGATATATCAGCTCCTAATCGAATTCCTCAATTCTTCTATTTGAGTGACTAACACCACATCACAGAGAATGAGAAAGAAGAAACAATAAAGGCCTCGAATTCCTGAGCATGTTAAATCTGCTTCCAGGACTCATAAAGAAGTCTGGTGTGGTTAGCTGGGCACCATGCACTTAGGCATGTGTGCATTCTTTTGGGCATAAACCAAGGGATAACTACAGCAAAAAGCAGTGCTGCCATATCCATCATCACCTTCAGCCTTAGGATACAAGACCCTACTCAAAAAATACCCTACCTCAAAATCCAAAGTCCTTTTAACCACCTTGCTGGGGCGAGGGTGACCCAAGCAGGTCCCAGAGGACAGGCATGTCCCATCTCCAGAGTCATTTCCCTTTCACTGGAGATGGAAGGAGCTAAGCTAATATGGCCAATTAATGCCATCCAAGAAAGCCAAGGAAATGAAGGGACAGCTAAAACTGGGAGCTTTGTAGCAGATTCACAGGAGAAGCAGGAGACAGCCACTTTAAAAACCATCAAATGATTTTGTATCTGTTGAAAATCACGAAGTCACAACAATAAGACTTGATAAAGCCACGATCACCTGCAGAATTTCTACAGGCCAGGCTAGAGAAGTACTTCACACCTAATTCTTATCTGGACTCTGCAAACAGGATTACATTCAAATGATGGGGATGCATCTCAAACGAACGAATAAAAGGTAAAAAAATGTTCAGAATGCTACAACACAGAACACAAACTGAAGAGAACTGGAAAACAAAATTGCACACAATGAACAACCTCCAAGTGCCTTTTTCTCTCCTGAGGCTAGAACAGCTGCAATGGGTGGATAAGGTGCAAGCACAGTACAGCATCCTTCCAGAGGAAGTGGCTTCAACAAGCTCTCATGTTTTTAGTGCATGACTTCTGAATATGCTCATTAAGGTTTTTTTAACAACCACTTCAAAATATTTTATGTTTTTTCCCCTCCTTCTGGCCATGAACATGTATAAGCAGTTATTTTTAATTATGAACTGTCAGAGCTATGAAAAAATCTGGCAGGCTTTCCCAGAGGTAAGGAATCTTTTCCATAGCAGAAAAATAGAACAAACACTGGGATATTCACAGAATCAATGCTTTGGATTGAAGGGATCTCAGGAACTTGACCTGGTCCAACCCCCACTCAAAACAGAGGGTATTCCGTATTTTATTTATGACCAGCTTTCTAGGCCTGACTAGTCAGTCCAATTGTAAGCTCCACACATTCCAAAATTACTTCCTCAAGCTTTAAACAAATGAGAGCAACTATAATTTTTATTCAGAAGGTTAATACTATATATTTTTAATTTTTAAAACCCCCCAGTATTTAAAAGCTACTGTGTCGACCAAATACATCACTTGGAGTTGAATAATGACCCATTAGGGAAACTACAGGATCCAACTTCCACATCATGTACAAGATGCAACAAGAAAGTCAAAATTCCCCTCTATGCTCTCCTATTCATTGTTTACTCCAAATTCATAGGAAAAAAATAGGTAATAATAGGCAGACTTCAGAGGAAGTGCCAGTTCACCATCTTTGAACTACTAACAGATAGAAATTATCCTCATAAAATTACAGTGTCTGAGGGTAACAATTTTTTCCTTCTTTTGTAAGTTTTTGTAGTATTTCAGGTTAAATCATTCAAGACATCTTGACTAATGATGAATTTCACTTGACAGTAGCAAAACAAACCTAATCTCCCATGTTTAAATAATTCTGACATTTCAGCATTGTTCCATAGGTCTTAGTCATATTTTCCCAAGAGATACTAATTTTCTAATGCCAGTAAGTTTAAACTTCTCTGTGTCAACCTTAAGAAGTCATTCAAACGCTACACAATTAAAATTTAGCTTGCTTGCTTTTACCTGACTTTGAATGATGATTAACACAAACATCACATAGAGCAGATGGACAGCGAAGTTGAAAAATGTCATGTTTCTCTTACAGACTGCACTATTGAATGTATACCCTGTATGTAAGGGAGACATTCCTTCATCTGTGTATTATTAGCAGCCAAAAAACCTAGAAAGCTGTTACAGAATTGAATTTGTTGTGTTACCTAGAGTTAAGGTTTTAAACCATTTAATTCTTTAGATAAAATTCCTGAACCATTAAATACGTAGTCTGTTTGATTTGACATCTTACTAGAGCTATGGAATTGATATTTCTTAACTACGTTATTGCCCTCCAGAGCCAGGCAGCAGAATGCAAACTACATTTTCAATATTTCACTGTTTCATTAGGATATCTCACATTTAAAATTGCTGGAGGCTCATCACTTGCAAAATAAATAAAAATCAGACCTCATTTAGTGTTTCCATTTTCATGCTTTAATGCTAGAAATTATACAGAGCTCTTTAGAATATGAAAATGAAAGCAGACAGAAAACGCCATCCATAAATAAGAGATTATATGAAATCATGCATATATAAATAATTGCTCTTTCTGACTAGCAAGCAACCAGAAAACATGCAGACACAATCACTTGAACATGTGGCATATTACCTGGGAGGAGCTGGCAGCGACAGAAATGCAGTCAATGAAGCCATGTCTGCGAGTGAAAAATGCCACAATCTGCTGCCAGCGGGAAGGCTCAGCCCGTAACTCCTCTGAGGAGCCTTTCTTTGCCCACTGCTTCTGCTTGGGGCCTACCGAGCTGTGGCTGGAGCCAGCGCTGCTGCCTCGACTGGCGCGAGAATAGAGCAGCGTGTTATTTCCGAAAATGTAATTCATCTCTGCAGCTCTGCAGGTGGTTGCCAGGCAGTCTTAATTCCCTACCAGCTGCTGAGTGGTGAATGAGCAAGAAAAAAAAAAAAAAATGCAGATAGAATTACAGCAGCATCGTTTACAAAGCAGGAAAACAAAATTCTTGCTAGCTGATTGCTTACTTGCTTTTCCTCCAAGGATTTCTACCTCTTACATTCCCTCTCTACCTGTGATTACGATGAGGAGTATAATCTTGAGCAATTTAAAAAAAAAAAAAAGGCAGCAAGCAAAGGTTTTCCTTATTTTTCCTTTCGGAACGCACAGGATGAAAGCCTTGCTTTCTCTTCCTAGCTGCCAACAGATATTTAAGGGAAACTGGGTAGCAGGTACAGTACAACGTTACAAATTCACAGCTATGAGGATGGTGGTGGATGATAACAGCTACTGGGTGGAGAAAGCACAGATCAAAAATAACCAAGTTTCAATCACTGCCTGTAGAAATATCCAATAGCATCTTTTCACTTCCTTGCCTGCATAAATTATGAACCTAAAGCAAACAAAACAGGGAATATAAAGCAGAGCTGCACTTTTTACTGATTTGGTCTTTATGAAAACATTCCACAGAGCAAAATTACTTTAACCCCATGTTCAAAATAAATATTTAAGAAACAACTATTTGCCAATTTCTTCTTGGTTTTCCCTGTTCTTTTGTGCATAAAACTATAGAGGGTGTGAATCATAGTGCCACAAAACAATCATTTTGTGTTGTAGATCAGAGGATTCCTAGTGAAGTTGTTCTACTGTGGTTTCGGGCTTGTTTAATCCTCAAGAAAATCAGAGACTAAGATTAAACAGAGTCCACACTCTGTTCTTATTCTGTGAATAATGTGCAACATTCATAACACCTACACCCAAATTTCTGTGCCTGCTGTAAGCATATTATGAAAACAATAAATATATATATATATTTCTGACTCAACATTACTTCTCAAAAGCACAAGAATAATTCAAAACAAAAAAATTCTTATTATTCACTAATGACTTTTCAGTAAGATTATTTTGATCTCCCATGTACATGACGAGTATTACTGTTAGAGGCTTTCTCTGCTTTCTTCGTAGCAAAAAAGTATTCAGAATAACTAGCTGAAAGATTATATGGAACTCAAGTTATCTTACAGAACTCACCATTCAAATTTTGGTAGCAAACTATTTAAAAAAAAAAATCCTCTAGCTCACATCAGAGGGATTATTTTGGAAATCAGTTAAATGTCAAGCTTTCAGTAGCAGCTCATCTCTGGAAAGTTATCCAAACAATTTGTGGTATATTTCTACAGTCGTGATCATAGCACCAGGAAAACATTTTAAACAAAAAGAGAAGTCTTCATATGACAAACAAAGACAGAAAAATTCCTAACAACACAGCCACAACTTACAGCCACATAATTCTAAAAATCCATGCTCCATGATGTGCATTTCAGTGGAGTTACTAAATTTCTTCACATACTTCTTGGGATGCAACATAATCTGCTGTTTAACAATTTCTTACTGACAGCTATCCTATTCTGAGTTACAGTTTTTTTCCTGCAGGCTTCTATTACAAGCAGAAATAAGAAGTACATTAATTGAAATGTGTCATAGTGAGATCAATGCACCATTTACTTCTAGTCACTAGTACAGCTCAATAACACACCACATGCCAATATTCTGAGCACACCTTTCAGACAGCCTTCATTAATATTTATAAAATACAATGGCTTATCACTGTAAGTCATATGAAACTGGATCTGACTTGTGCAGTGTCCTTAAAGCTATGAGCATAAGATAGATAATGGAGGTTGAGAAATGCCTGAGTTACAGTAGATAGGACTTTTCAAATGGACAAGCTTCTCATAATGGGAATTTTTTCACAGGAAGACTGCAGCACTTCCTGAGCCCTGCCTTTTTCCAGACACAAAAAACATACCTAGCCTGAAAAATGCTATGAATTTATTACCAGAGAAATTGATTAATCCCTGGCTATCACTGAAGGTTTTTGGAACAAGGTACAAATGATATGCTAAGAGTACCAAGTCTTTTTTATAAAGAGTCAAGGTGAAAATATTTTCAATCTTTTTCTACACATGGCATTGAATGTCAACACTGCTATACAGTTTATTAGATAGCCTAGAGAACAAGAATTTGTCTAACATTCAAAAGAACTTCTTCAAGAATTCATTTTTCTCTCTGTTTGTCCCCATAGGCTCCAAACAAAGTCATAGAGAAAAATATTGTGCAAAATTCTGGAAGAAAACACCACAATATATGGACAAGAAATGTACCAAGCAGCTTTTTTTTTTACTCTTATATCAACCTGTCTGAAGATAAGAGATGTCTGCTGTGTTTTAAGGCAGTTTCTTTCAAGGCTGATTCCCACACAGCCAAAAATCCAATATGGCATCAATTACAAAGTGATTTTAGAAATCAGCACTTCAGGAAAGCATCACATGGAGAAAAAGCTTCCTGAAAGTGAAGCAATGATGATTTAATTTCAATTGAGAGAGAAATCCAGAAAAGTACTTAAGGAAGAGGTTATGCAATCCTGCTGGTGATGCAAGGCAGCAATCTGTGTCACCTACACTCCATATGGATGCAATGATATCGAGCAAGATCTGCTGACGCCTAAGCAGATACAGTTGCAGTTATTTGCAGAAGGAGCTGGTACTGCGGTGATGAGAAAAACTCTGATTTTTATGTGCTACAAAGCAACCTGAAGATAAAGGCAAAGCACAGCTCTGCAGATGGCACAAAACCAGGATAGCACAAAGGAGTCCAGATTACACAAATGGTCATTTGTACAGTCGAAAAAACAGTAGGAGGTTGTAAAAACAAGGGTTCATTCCAGTCTAAGAGCATTTCAACAGAGGGTCAAACCTACAAGTAGAAACTGGAAAAAGTTCTATTTGCACAGAAGAGGCAATATCCAGAGAAAGGAAAATCATCAACACAGATGTCACAGCTGGAATTGCATCTGTGAATGATTGCCTCCAGAGTCAAAAGGCAGAATAGGGAGGCTCATCTGGAAACTGCAGGAAGTCCTAAAACGACTTCCATCCTAAAGGATTTCCTAAAAGGAATTCCAAAAGAGCTTCCATCACCTCTTTTTCATATTCTGGATATTGAACTGATGGGACTAAAATTAAAAACAAAGCAGACAAAAAACACCACACTAAAACAAAACATAAAACACTATTTACTGTTAGGCAAGAATTGAGAATTTGCAGATTTGAAAAGGTTCCTGCCCCAAAACAAAACAGCACATAATTAAAGATTTCTACATCAGTACACATATCTCTACAGGTTAAGAAATTTACTGCAAAATTCGTCTGCATTTGTAGAGGCTGCAGAGTAACATTATTTGTGTTGTAGCAAGATACAGTAATGACAGTGGTTACTAAATGTAAAAATCAACATCAAATACTTGGACTAGAATTCCTCTGACTTTATATCCAAGCAAATTGGTATCATCAGCTTTCTGAGACAAGTCAAAACATGACATAATGCTGTATTTTAATCTCTCAGATAAAGGTTTCCTGGGCATAACTTTACAAGCAGAATGCATACCTAAAATTAAAAAGGCACAGCAACAAAAATTGTTTGTGAACAGAAAGACCAGTTATATCTCAATTACCCTTTCTAAACAAAAACCAACAGTCCCCCTGAAGCATTTGAAAAGTGTCTTATATTAGTTTTACAACCATTTGGTTAAACAGAGTATTGGCTAAAATAAGCACAGACCCTAAAGGAAAAAAAAACTGATTGTCTTAACAGAGAAAATTCAAGGATCACCTAAAACAATGGCAGGGACTTATTTTATTTTCAATATCAGTTAGGTTTTGACCAAAAACAGAGGCAAAGGAAATGTTCAAACTTGGATATTCAAATATAAGGCTACGCAACTTAAGCTCTTCATGGGAACAAAAGGCATGGGAACAAAAGGCATGGGAACAAAAACAATACTGAAAATTTAGAAACAAACTCATGTTTCTTTCTTACAGTTTTCAGAATTCTAGATTTAACAAACTTTAACTGGCGTAAGTCTAAGTCTCATAAACAAGTATATGCAGCATCCTAAACCAAAGCCCAGGAGTTCAGGACACAAATACTGTGGAAGAAAAAAAATTGTTAACCCTTTCTGCTAAGAGATGCTATAAAGTCTATCTTAACTTTTAGTTCAGATAGGACTGAAGGATAGTTCTTGACCAAATGGCATTTACATAATCAATAAAAAGTACATATCTTACTGCTGCAACCAACTTCTAAGTAAACATCCCAGCACAATTATTCTATAATGAGCTATTTTAGTATAAATATTTAATATAAAAGATCATTACCTTCTTACTCACAATACACCTCAGACAACCTACCAATCTGGGCAGATTAAACTGCCTGGTCTTCCGCACCCTGCTCATGAACCTCCTGCCCATCTTTTTGGCACGCCAGACTGACAAAAACATCTTGTGTTTAATGCAAGTCTCCTTAGGTTTGCTTCAGTCATCAAAATGAACCCTACTGCACCGAGAGCTCAGGGAAAATCTTGGGTGAAAACAGTGCAACCCCTTTCTAGGACGACTTGATGTTGATTACTGCATCGTAGGTTGTTCTAATGTTTGGATTAATCCACAGTCCATCTGTTACAGTTTTTCTTTCTTGTCTCTGTTGACAAGAATTTATTGAGCAGATCCTTACGGAGAACCAGGCAGATTTGGTCAACTGCTCCTTCCTATAAAACACAAACTGACACCTTTGCATGTATTTCCACATTCTTCAATTACAGGAGTTTAAAATCAGTAACCTATCAAGAACTTGGGTAATGCATTTTAATTAAAGACTGCCTAACAGCTCCTCTCAAGTGTGACCACCGAAGTATGATACTAGTCTAAAAATAAGTATGCCTGAGAGTATCTTCAATTTTTTCCTTATGATTCCCAGCATTCTATGTATGTTCCTAACACCAGAAGCACTGACTTTCTGCTGAAGATGGCAAAGCTTTACAAAGTTCTCAATTTAGAAAAAAGTAACAGATTGCAACCTTTTCACAATCATAACCCAACTTGCAAATTACATGTCAACTGATCTTTGATTTCTAAATAGAAACAGTATCTTCATCATCAGGTTAACCTCCCCTACCTGCTCAGACTGGAGCAGGACAAGAAAATCTACTGGGGCAAAGAGGCTGTTAAAATTACTTTGACTGTTGGCTAACCCTGAACCCACACAGCTCAAATCATAAAGACCATTAGCCTTCCTGAGAGCAGAAAAACTCTCCCAATTAACAGAGAAGGCTGGTTTAACAGCAGCTCCAAAGACTTCTGGGGAAGCACTTGAGAAAACAGAACCGATTGGAGAGAAGACACACCCGGAGATAAAAAGAAGGGGACCTATCAATATTATCAGCACAAAATTTGGATTCACGTGGAAAGGAGATTTTTAGCATTGAAGCAAGGATGTGTAAATATGCACATTTATATAACAGCTATTTCCATACAGCTTAATGGGAAGGAGTTAAATAAAGGTGCTTGTTTGCAGTTGAAGAAACAAGCAATGTATGCTGTGATACCTTGGTTGGTATAGCTAGAAACCAAAAGACTACCAGCAGTTGAAAGATTATTTCAAAGTCAGAGGCTGACTGTAGATCACTGTGTTTACAGGCTATAAAACAACTATTACCTGCTATAGTTTTGAATATAAGTTTTAATTTCTAAAATGACCATTCCCTAGTCATGTTCATCATTTTAAACACTCAGCATTACTGACTGTAGCTTCATTGGTATCTCCTGAGTCAACTCTTTACCAAATGGAGGGGTCAAACTAGTTCATTCTTCATTCCACAGCAGCTGCCCTCTATCTCTGACCATTCTTGTTGTTCTTCTTTGAGTATCTAAATTTGCCTTCTTAATCAAGATAATGAATGGTGGAGATTTCTGGAGTGATAAGATAATGCAGTTTTATTCCCATTTGCTTCACTGATTATTCCTTGTATTCCATTTGCCTTTTTGACTGTAAATTGAGTACTGAGATGATTATTCCATTAATCTGTTATAACCCTGAGCTCTTATTCCTCTTAGATGATGCAATGAGAACACAGGTTCTTCCGAGATCCTTCTGGTAACCTCTATCCATGATTAGCAATCTTCCTCCTTACCCTTTACTTTCATTCTGTTGTTGCTTTGGTTTTGGTAGAGAATTTTTGTTTGCTTTGGTTTTTTTTAACAACTAAATCCCAAAATAATTTTTTTTTTTTTATTTCATGACAGTTTAAGTTTCTCCATAATCTTTTTTTGAGTGCATCCATTGTGTACATCTAAGGAAACCTAGAAACCTACATCAACAAGATGATCTTTAAGCCCATGCTTTAAGGGATTTGTGCAGCAGAAATTGTCTTTGCAATGTATTCATTGCTTTCTCATCTCTCATTTCACCACATGCTCATTGATTCTGCTCTTCAGAACAGTTTCACCGTGTTTTGGCAGTACAGAAATGAGAGCAAGTTCCAATTTCCTCTCCCTCCTGGAAGCTATTTTAAGAACAAGTACCACCTTGCCACATCTCATTGCTGTGATACCACAGTCAGGGTAAGTGGGCTATTACACAGCACTGCAGCACTAAGAGATAAGCAGTTTCAAATCAGGGTTAATTTAAAACCATTAAGCTTAAATACCATTAGGTCCTGGAAATACTTTTCCAAAGATGACTAAACATGTGAAAAAAGCAGGCATACACCGAGTGGGCACAAGATATTTATTTCACAGACAGTGCATGCAGTCAGCAGAACTGCTGTGCTAGGATTACCAAGCCTGCCTCTGCAAAGGTTTGGGTAACACACTATTAGACACAATTTGCTGACACACTGTTAGACTTTTTTTTCAAACTATGTGCCCACTTCACAAAGCTCAGGATGTGGGGCACAAAACCACAAGCTGCTGCTTCTAAGCAAGAGGAGAGGAAGGCTGAAGGCCATACTTCTCAGCCTACAGGCACACAGCACTAGGTCAGATAAAACACCCAACTAACCTACTGCTCTCTCAGCAGTGAACTGTGAGGGTGTAGAGTGATCCCTGCTCAATACACCACCACAAGCTCCAACAGAGGTTCACAGAGCCAAAGGAGGTAAATTCTGTCTTACTGCTTTTATTCTAATAAAAGACTACTTGCACTCTAATGCAAACTGAGCCTGAATATTTCCTCCCAGATCTGACACTGCAAGGGGTAAGCAGAGATAAAGCACAGGGGCACTGGCACTGGGCACAGCTACTGCCTCAAGGGTATTCCCTGGGCAAAAAGATTCCTTTGATCAGAATTTGGGGGTAAAACGTTAATCTTTTATTCAATAGGGAACAGCATTTCACCTCAGTTTGAAGCATTTCATTGTTCAGAGACAGGAAAACAGTAACTCATTTGCATTTAATGTCATAATATTATGAAGTCATAGTTTTATTCACTGACATAAGTTTATGTAACCACAAAAGAGTCCTCCAAGTGCTTTAAATGGATAAACAACATTAATACACATGTTCCCTTTGGTAAAGGGAAGTGGGATTTTTACTGCATCACCTGAAGCACAAGTGCTGTAGCAGAATACAACAGCCTCAGCCAGAAGGACAGGTCTGTGCAGGAGGAGAACAGGCAGCCAGCAATGGGAATGCCAATCCCTGCACTGCCCTGTACAGGGATGACCATTCCTGGGAACATCTGAGGACAGGGAAGTGGCCAACTGTGCTGCATGAAATACAGACAAGAGTCTATGATTATGGAACTACAAATTAAAAAGTTCCCCCACTAACCCAAACCTACTTCTCACAATTCCTAGTGTTCTGCTACTTCACTGGGGGTTGCACAAAGCTGTTCTAGAGATACCAAATATTCAACCAGTAGAATGTCTTTAGCTCCTTACAGATGTTCGATTCAGCCAGTAATTAAAGTTTTCATGTATAGCATGAATAAGCAATTTTAGGCCCCTCACTAGACTAAAGCCAGTACAATGTTCCAACTAAAACACTTCTGTTTAGCTGTCCATATCTGTGACACATGAAAGGAAAAAAACAGGTGCAGGCATTTTCCCCATACCCTTGGAAGACTGGTGCTACAGCAAAAATCTCCAGAGACAGATCATTGAAAAAGATTTGATTAAAGGAACAAGAACAGCAGAAACTTTTCCCAACCAGTAAGTCTAGCTTCCTGTTACCACATGCAGCCACATGAGAATATTATTTATAAGCTTATCAACTACTTTGAAAAGTTTTTAAGAACTTATGCAAATTGCAAATGGGAATTATGGATAAAATAGAAATGCACTGAATATTGCAATATTTAGAATTTGTTTCAGAGCAAGATAAAGATTTATCATGCTAGTCATGGTATTTTTTCCAGTACAAGCTATATTTAAGAGCTTATAAATTATTACAGGTTTCCTTTAGAGCTTCTGCACTAACAGTGAAATATCAGCCCCAAATACCAACACACAAACATATTACAGAAGTATATGGAAGCCTCAGTCAGGTTCTACACTTAAATACTGAATTACCATACTACATCATATATATGAAATAAATAATCTGTAATGCCCAGGCTGCTCTAAATAAAGATTACTGGGGTTTTTTGTCTTATTGCACCATGATCCACTATTTTGTAGCCCTGTAAAGACCTGTTATTCAAAGCTTTTTTCCTTTATAGAAAACTTCAGCTTCCACTCCACAGCTTAAAGGCTTGCTTGGTCCCATACCCTCCCTGTGACAGCTCTCCCTGGACGGGAGCTGTTCAATAACGCCGTATTTTAACTGCAAACCGGTCCCTCCGAGGGCTGCGATCTCACCGCGCTGAATGAGGCTCCCGGCGCAGCAGAGCCGGGGCAGCAGCGCCACCTCGCGGCCGATCCGCAGAGCGCAGCGTCCGGAGCTCGGCACCTCCCATGGGAACCCCACACTGAGCAATTCCTGGTGCCAGTGCCGGCCTACCTGAACAGATTCTTCAAAAACTTTGGGACAGAATATTGCTGAAGGATTTGAAGTTTGACCGTTTTCACTATTTCTTCTTGATTCTCTACCATTAAATATTTTTTTAAAAGCTTTTTTACAGCATTAGCGTTGCATTTCACACAGTACTAAAGAACAGAGGACACACAATCTCCCGGGCCAAGTTCACTTCTTTGTCACTTGACACACAGGAAGTAAACATTTCTTCTTAAATGACAAAGCTCTTCTCTAACAAGACAAAACCTGTAAGCCTCACTTAAACTTGAAATCAGAACAGCTAGTCTCTCTTATTTTATGCTTATTGCAAACATGCAATATTTTAATCCAGTCTGAATCTGAGGTAGCCCATTCCTCTGTCAAGAAGATAAATCACCTTCATTTACTGTAATACTTAATATTTGATAAATAGCAATCACATACTCATCCATCTAAAAATTTGGGATACACATTTGTATTTTTGGTCATCCAAAACTACTCTTTGAAATAGCATCCACCTGTTCAAGCAAGTTATAAAAGCTGTTTTAAGTCCTAGAGTATTTGAAAGCTTCTCTCAGGAACAAAATTCTGCTCTTCTTCTGTTCTTTTATATAATTGCTCCATACTGAAGAGACCTTGCTATAGCAGAAGGTATTCCTCAAAATCCAATTCTACTGGCCTCTGCAACATTGCTTATAAAGCAACAAAATAAATCATAATCATAAAACCACTGATTTCTTCAAACTACTAACTCTGTATTTGAAATTTTAAGTGCATTTAACATTTATATTTAAAACAAAAAACAAACTCCTCTTATTATTTTATTCATGTCATAAACAAAACATTCTCTATTATGTTTAGTTTCCTTAATCAATAAACTATTCAAGAAAGCTGATTGAGCCCTTGTATATCAGCCAAGACCTGGTCCTTGCACAGTGCACCAAGCCAACCTACCAAATAAATCACACAAAGCACTCTTAAATCAGAGCTGTTGTTGCTAAATTGATCTTCAGCACAAGCTGTGCTAAAACTATGAACACCTGGCAGATCATCAGACCAAAAGCAGAGCAGACCAGCTATGCTAATAATACAACAGCAACCTTGGGTTTTTTCTTCAGGAGAGAAGCAAGCCAGCAGTCAATTAGCATCAGAATTCAAAATTATACAAAATGCTGGTAAAACAACTGAACACCCACCCCATCAGTTTTCAGATGAACAAAGCTTTGAACAATTTCAATTGACCATACATTGCTTTGAAATTAACAGAGAGCAGTTACCTGAAAATAGTCATGTATATGCTAAAATGGTAATACAAACTGACTGGTAATACTTCCCTTATGAACATTCTTCCCTATTGAATGATAATTTCCCAGCATTTAGCAATGTGAGATACATAATGGTAATCCTCCTCAGAGACCTAAGACACAGAGTATTTTGAAAAGGCCTCACCCTATTTTGTAACTATACTAAACTCTGCCTAATTCTATTTCAAAAATAGTTTTCTTTCTTCCAGACAGTTTTAGAGCTCCCCTCTTTGCCTTTTTGATCCCCTTATGCTTTTTAAAAGGCAAGATTTACTGCTCTAGGAATTAGGAAAAGCTTGAATAAACGGAGTTGTCCTTAAGCCCCCAAAGAGGACTTTTATTTATTTCTAATGGTTGCACATAAAAGGTGTTCCATTGCTTTCTGAACATCAGTAAATTCAGAGAATTAGACACATGAAAGTGTGTTACTGTGTGTCTAACTCCATAAGCAAGAAAAATTTGAAGCTCTAGTCATTCCCAAAAATGAAAGCTTTGTCACATGAGTATTCTCAGAAGGCTCTTCAGAGGGCAATATAGCCCACTTCTAAAAGGTTATTCATTAGGCCTTCAGGAATTCAGCTTGCCTAACTGAAGACTATGGAAAAATACTGAAGAGTTCATTATGGAGATACAAGTAAAGATCACTGGTTCAATACCATCATATACATTTTAAAACTTTTAGAAAAGCTGGAAAACAATTACTAAATGCTCTCACACACTACAGCTGGCTCTTCTACAGAATCCTTACAAGTCAATGACAAAGAGGTGATACATTCAACAAAATTTTTCTTCATAATTGAAAAAAATGGAAATATAACTAGGTTCAAAGCATTTTTTCTTGTCATAGAATGGTTTGGGTTGGAAGGGGCCCTAAAGATCATCTAGATCAAACTCCCTGCCACAGGCTCAAAGACCCTGCACTAGACCAGGCTGCTCAAAGCCCCATCCAATCTGGCCTTGAACACTTGCAGGGATGGGGCAGCCACCCCTTCTCTGGGCAGCCTGTGCCAGGGCCTCAGCACTCACAGGAAAGGATTTCTTATAATACCTAATCTAAATCCACCCTCTTTCAGTTTGAAGCCATTCCCCCTCTTGTCCTACCACTACATGACCTTGGAAAAATTCCCTCTGCAGCTTTTTTGCAGCTGCTTTATGGGGTTCTAAGCTCTCCACGGAGCCTTCTGCTCTCCAGGATGAGCTGCCCCAACTCTCTCAGCCTGTCTTCACAAGAGAGTTGCTCCAGCATTCTGATCATCTTTGTGCCCTCCTCTGGGCCTGTTCCAACAGGTCCACGTCCTCCCTTTGTTAGGGACCCATCCCAGAGCTGGATGCAGCACTGCAGGTGGGGTCTCAGCAGAGCAGAGCAGAGGGGCAGAATCCCCTCTGTCCCTCCCTCCCCTGCTGCCCACTCTGCTTTGGATGCAGCCCAGAGCATGTTTGGCTTTCTAGGCTATGAGTGCACATTGTTGGGTCATGTCCAGCTTCTCATCCAGCAGCACCCCCAGGTTCTTCTCCCCAGGGCTGTTCTCAAGTAACAGCATTTGTTCTTTGCAGCTGCAAAGGACTGTACAGCACACAAACAATTCATGCTAAAAGTACCAAGCTGTAAACCTACCACAATGTAAGCCCATCTCATCACTCTAAAGCACAAACATTCCCCAGTATCAAATAATTTCTCTCCCTTTCCCTCAAAACCAGCCATGAAGACTCAGAGATGTTATAGAAAACAGCATTTAGTCTGACACACAAAAACACTGTGCTATTCAGAACATGATTGAGCTATGTCCGTGTACTAACACTGTACATAAACCTGCCTGTTAATACCCCCTCCCAAACCTCACACTCAGTTTGTTGTCTAAATCTTTAAATCTGTCTTCAAGTAACTGAAGCAATCTTGCAAATAATGGTGCTGCATGCTGAAAAACTCCAGAGACATCTATGGCACTAGGCTTATGACATATTGCACATAGATCCTCAATAAATATTTACTAGAAACAAAGTCAGGATTGATCTACAGGTTTCTGACTGAAAATCCAAAATGAAACCAACAGCCCAAGCTTCAGTGCCCCTCAAAACTACATCCAAAATTTTAGTTACCTTTATTTGTTTTCTGGTCATTTTACTACCATGCACTTCTAGTTAGAATGTGTGGAACTAAAGCAATGCTTTAATGTATACTAAGTAAATTTCACAATTGAGCAGTTCCATAAGAAATAGAAAGAGGTGTTTTGCACACATTTTTTTGTCCCACAAAATTCAGTTCTGGAGGAGCATTCCAAAACAGTTCACTATTTGAAAATGCCTACCTTTACTGGTGAAATATGAGAATGGGAAACAAATCCATGGACATTCTCAATCTGGGACAGATTCTTCTCTGATACATGAACCAGCTCTGGACCTGTCACCTCATTGGCAATGTGTGGAGAGCTGTGTTCCTGGGGGGGTGTGTCTTCATCCTGATAGCGGTATTTCTGAAAAAAAATTATAGGAAAAGATCAGCAGAACTCACCACAGAAATGAGAAAAGAATCCAGAAAACCTAAGTCAGACAGAAATAGTTGTTTTTCTGACCTTGCTAACTTCAAAGCAATAAAATCTATAAATAAAAATTTTAATTAGCATTTTTATTTTAAAACTGGTCCCATCCAAAAATGTTCCAGCCCTTTTAGTCCCACCTGGGATTACTATAAAGCTACCTAAACCCCAGCAGGGTTCACTGTGTCCATAAGAAACATCCCAACATTTTCTAAGCACATCCACTTTCACACATTACTATACTCCCAAGTACATAAATAGTTAATAATAGTTTATAGGGAAAGCATGTCATATTATTAAAGGTACAGAAAAACTTTCTAAACACATACTCATTTTAATGGAGTTTAAAAAAGTTATTCCTGTTATTGAAGCATATTTAAGATAGAAGCTATTTCCTTAGGGTCTCTTTTAAACAAAATTCCAAGATCTACATACTACAGCCAAAGTCAAAATAGACATTTTCCTGGTAATTCTTTTATGTATCATAACCCAGTAGATAACTGCATGTAACCCATTTCTCTGTAAGCACAGGAACACTACAGCAAGGCAGTATCTGACAAACAGTGCATAACTTCTAACCCCCTCAAGAGTTACATGCAATTTCTATTTCAGGTTACCACAAAGATCCATTCCCTCCATCAGAAACACCTACAACATTACAAAGTTAAGATATACAGGATAAACTACAAAGAAACTGCTTGAAATGATCTCTCAGTTATCAGCTCCTTAACACACCCTTAAGCCAACTGTAAAGTAGAAGCAATTCAAGTGTATTTTCTCTAAAAATACTAATTAGCAGAGAAGCACAAGACTTAATAGCTCACTACTACAGAATGTAGGACTTCAGTGAGCTTAAAGCAGCCTGCTCCACTAATGAAGGCTGTACTTGGCTGTACTTGTGATCCAAAATATGCCTAGCAGACCTTGAGCTTTGATTTAAAAACATTTAACACATACTTCTGACAGAGACACTGCCCCAGAGGATTCTGTTGCGTAATACAGGTGTGTCAAAATTAATTTAAAACATTTCTTTTCTGATGCAACATAGTTAACAGGATATTTTCAGGCTAAATTATACCCTCAACAAGTTTTGAAATGTCACCAAACTCTATGTTCACTGGTGTAAACTACTGAAAAATCCATTTACTTTAATAAATCAGTGCTAGTTTTCATGAGATGAAACTCAGAAATGAACCCAATTCACCACAGTGAAATAATTTTTCAGGCCCCCAACATCCTTGCTTCAACTCTCAGGCCTAGTAAAGTTGGACAAAAAATAAGTAGAAACAAAGTATCTGAAACAATATGCAGGAAAAACAAGGATTTTCTGTCCATTTTATAGTGCCATTTATCAAAACAGAGAACACCTGTTCATAGGAAAAGCACAGAAAAGTTTTAGGAAACCCATTCTAAGAGATTCACTTGAGTCTTCCTAGTCTCTTCTCTATATTTTTAAAAGAAAATATTTCAAACTCCCTTCCTTCTCCAGACTTTAGTCCTCCCCACCCACCAGCCATACAAGTCCCAAGTCACTGCTCACTTCCAACAACAATGCAACAAATCCCAGGAAAGCACAGTCTGACTTACAGTCTGTCCCTGGGGAAAGTTTTCATTTTCCCTGTACAGGTCCAACCATGGTTACAAAGAGGTTAAGAATAGAAGAAGACTGGAATAAGTAAATCTAACAATTTGAATTTGATAAATATGCAGAAGCTCACAGGGCCAGACCCTTTCTGAGGCAGTATGAATAGGCAGCATGATGAAACCAAGTAGTTTTAGATCATTTGCACACAATTCCCCTAGTTTAAATACTTGGTTTTTTTAATCATTTCTCCATTGTACCAGTTAAACTAAATCTGAAAGGACCCTTCCAAGGATCATTCCAGCAACTGAAGTTACTGTGAAGCACCGTTTGACATGAAACACTCCCACTCCTGCAAAAAATGACCTGGATGCAATGTCAAAAACAAACAGGTAGAGAGGACTGAATAGCTACAGCTCTCACATCTCCCCAGCTTCCACAACTCTTGTCACCATTCAGCAGAAAATAACTTCCAACAACTCTAATAACAAAAGCAACAATAGAGAAAATTTTACATACCTTGCTAAACAAAATTAATCAAAAATTAATAATATATTAAAGATGCTAATGCATGTTGTAGAAGTCTTTCCTGTAGTCTAGTGCTAAACTAGAGACTAGTGCTTAGAAAAATAGTAGTGCCTTCCACCCAAAGGAAAAAAAGGAAACAAAACTAAAGGCATGCCCCACTATTGCAGAACTGAAGCCAACTTGAAAACTTCTTATTTGTAAAAAAAAAAAAAGAAGACTATGAAAGCCAAATAAAATATCTTTGCAGGTAAACAGCAATTCAGACTGGTAAGTTAAAAGGCTGTGAAAAACAAAGGAAACTTAATAAAAGAAAAATTTTAGTGTTCCTGTCTTTTTAGAACTTCTTCACTGATCATGGAATAGGACATTCAGTATTATTTTCCACTTAGGCATCAACAAATGATAAACTGAATGATCTGCAATATTGGAAGAAGGTGTTTGATCTTTGGGTTTGCTTTTTCAAACATAAGTTCAGTATTTGGAGTAACTAACTGCTTCATTCTCAAACAAAAGCACTAAGTTTCTCTAGTAACTAGAGCTATGACAAAGACATAAGGCATTTCACCCTTCTTGAATAGTGTCAGTTTGACATTGTATCTTGAATATAAGTGCTCATAACATGGTTATTTAGGTCACAGTGTTCCATCATATGTCAAAATGCACAGCTACTGTTAAACTTATTTATGTAATGCTTCATGTCATGGACATCCAGAAACAATAAAACAGTTGAAGATTAGTATATACATTTACCAAAACTCTGAAATATTTGTAATAAAGTTCACCTATTCCAGAAGGCTGAGGAAAAGAGAATAAAGAAGGAACCCTCAGATTGTGAATGTTCTTTTCATGTGGCCAAAAGGGAAAATTGAAAACACTATTTTGTGTGATTACTTGTGTGAGATTGCTACATTACGTGAAGGACTGGTACAGGTACCCTGCATTACTATTTCACATTGAATACTAAGTAAATATTTAGATGACAAAGGCTGTATCTTCTCAGAGGACAAGAACATTTTATCTTAGTACTATCCAGCCCTACAACTTTTATTCAAAACTTGCCAAGTGCCTGGTGCAGTATCTCCCTGTCCCTGTTCAAACAGAAACCCTTCGTTCTCTGGGATGCGGGCAGTGCAGAGGAACGATGGAGGCAGCACGCAGGGAGCGCGGGCACGCACTGGGGATGGGCAGCGAGCCGTGTTTATCCGCAGGTGCCTCGGCCTGGGCACCAACAGCCCAGGGCACTCCAAGAGGCCCCTGGGGAGCGCTCCCCGCTCGGGAGGCCGCGGCCGCCCTGCCCCTGCCCCGTGCCTCGTGCCCGCGGCCGGCGCGCAGCCCAAGGACGCCGTGAAGGCGAACACGGCGCCTGCAGCGCCCCCCGGCGGCCGCCCCCGCCCGGGCAGGGGGGGCGCGCAAGGCGGGGACGGGGGGGCGCCGCCATCGCTCGGCCCCGCCGCTCCATGCCCCAAGTGCTGCCTGCGTGCTCGCTGGATATTTTTAGTTTGCTCTTAAAGTGAACAGCATCCCTGCTCTGCAGCTCAACGGGCAAAATCCAGCCCCGGAGGATTTTCATCCCACGCCTTTCTTCCCAAGTTCACTGTTTAAACATGAGCATATTGTAGAAATAAGGAGTGTGCAGTTCCACAAAAAGAAAAGAAATCTTAGTGTTATATGAAGTAGTTTCCAAATGGCAGCAATAAATAGGTACATATTTCCAACTTAAAAATGCTTGGGACACAGGAAGAAAAAGCAAACTCACAACAAGGCAAAGTCTCCTTCCTGGAAACAAAGCATTCAACTTGAAGTTCTCTAATATTTATACTATCAAAAGAGCCATAAAAATTAAATTCCTCCCTCCTGACATTTATTCAGCATCGAGATTTTGTGATACGTATATGTATATATACATGTGAATATAAATGCATCACACATGCATATATGTGAGTATATATGTACACACAGAACTGATCCCACTTCATAAAATAAAATCTAGTTGAAATATTCTTTGTTAAAAATAATAAATATGACTTGGAAACCCTGAATATATAAATAAAGTTTTAGAGACAAAGATTTCCTAATTTCTACCTCAAAAGTAACTTCATACATGTATCCCTTTAATTTTCAAGTGGCTTTCCAGTACTTAACAGTCTCCTCATATCCTTGACATTGCGTGTTAATTTTACTGAAAAGAAATTTTTAAAAAAGATTTTTGACACAACACTGAATATAAGCTGTTTACCATTCTGGTGATTACCAAATTATGTATGTTTTATTCTTCTGAAACCTAAACAGTTGATGTCGTCCTAAAATGACTAAATGCCCGAGGGCACTGTTAAACCCAAACCTGCCACTAACAATTGCTTCCATCAAAATGATGTCAGGAGGCATTTCCAGCCCTGTATCTCAGTGCAAGTCTCTTGTGTATTTAATTCTCTACAGCTGAAGAAAATGAAAGCCAAGTGCAATAAACTGATTACATGATGATTAATGCTGATTAATGAAGAATGACGACATTTTACATGCGGCATTCAGTAAATTCAAAATGTTGTTCAAAGGGATCTTTAAACAGTAGGCATGATAATTCATTACTTATGTCTCCATCACTAAGAGCTCGGATAATTGAGTAAGGCATGGAACAAAACACACACTTATTTAACCAGAAATTTAAGGTACAGTTACATTAGACACAAAGGCAATCATTCATTAAATGCAGCTTACATTTCCAGGAAAGTCCTTTTATAGACCCACCTTACATCCAAACATTAAAGATATTGTGTTGTTGGTACACGCTACTTTACAGTGGCATAGCATCGGAGAAAAACAATCCAAGTTTTTTATGCTAGGAGACATTTTTTCAGACCCTGTGCACTTCAATCGATCCGTGACTGAGATTCCAGAAAAATGCCTCTGTAAGCGCTGCTTGCTGCCTGTCTTTGACATTTAATCTAGGTCCATAGTGTTCAAAAATAAGCCTTTATATAAATAGGTTGAATCCTTCAGGAAAAATGTTGCTTCACGTTAGAAACCAGACCTTATAAAAAAAGCAAAGCAAAAATCCTGTGTCCATTTTTAAAATTTTTGAGTCAGCTTTAAATTTAATTACGTTAGCGCCAGCTTGAAGCGACAACTGTCTCCCGGCCCAAAGTAACACTCAGATGCTCTCAGCCAGAAGCCCGGGTTCGATCCAAGGCAGCTCCACCTGCTGCAGTGCAAGGATTGCTATCTCCTCCATGAAAACAGAGCAACTCCAGCAGAGCCCCTGCTCTCTGTGCGCTGCTTGCTTAGGGGAGGGGCGAGATGGTGCAGCAAGGGACTCGTTACACGGCCCGATGGAGAGAAAGCCAATGCTTCCTGCAAGGTGCTTTCGCACTGCACCAATGAGCATGTGAAAGCCCATTTTGAAATCAGCTGGGTGCAATTATAAAACCAGGGACGTTGTAAGATTAACAGCAGGGAATTTGCTGATCTGCAATTTACACTAGCTTTTTCAAGGAAGTGTCAGCAGACCACAAAATGAATGGCTCTGGGATATTTAATCCTCATTTTCAAACATTAAAAATTCAAGGTTATTTGACACATCAAACAAATGGTCTTTAACCTGCTGAGTAAAATTCCTAATGGTCTACCAAATGTTATAAAGAAACAGTACAGAAATACATGAATACTCTCCAACTTCAACACAATAAAATCAGAAACTGCTATTTTTACCCAGTAGCATTGTGAAATCACAAACAATCTGGACTATGCATCCACTTGATTATAAAGAACCCTTGGTAAAGCATTTCAAACAACTGTACATGGGAACACTTAAAAGAGTTCAAGTAAAAAGCTTTTTCCTTAGAACTGAGGTAAATACAGTCATAGTCTCCTTAGAGAGAGAACAACTCCTAAGAACAACAAAAAGAATTTGTTGTTCTTTGTTGTGTGCTAACAAATTTAAGATGCAAAAATTTTTAATGGGTTGTTTGGGGCTTGTTTTTTAATCAAGCCCTATAAGATTCAAACTTTATTTCCCTTTTTACACGTCCAGGGGTCTCTGCAAGATGTCAATCTATTCATGTATTTTTAATAAACTGCATTACAGAAATTGATGAAATTGATCCAAAACATGCCCTCTGCAATTATGCTGCTCTTGTAGCATAAGCTAACATGCCTTTGCAAAAAACTTCAATAAAATAACAATAGCCATCATTTCTATTTTATATTGCATTAAGCAGTATTGTAAAGAACTCTCTTTAGGACATAACTGTTCACTTAAGTTTTCACCTGTAGCAGCCTTTTGTCATCTCCCTTTTACTTCCTTTGGTTTACCTGATAAGCACCCCTGAGGTAGCAAGTTTAGTGTAGTGTAAAACTGCATCCACACTTCCAGCTCACAAACTAGTAACTTCATGAATTATACTGAGACAGTGTTCTTCATATAAATGTGCAGATTGACGAAACCAAAACTAAGGCAAGATGTCTGGAGAAAAAATGTGTAACTCAGCCCACAGTAAACCTCAAAATAAACTTCATTTGCATGAGGACCTCGTTGTTGGTAGACTCTCCAAGGATTACCAATGACAGTATTTCCACATTAATAAGCATAGTTTTCTTTCCATTGTGTGCTGTGACCTAAAATTTTTCACCACAAAGCCTTAGACATGATTTCCCACTGCAGATCATCTTCTGCATGTGAGTGCAGCAATATAGGCAGGACCAAAGGAAAAAAATCCAACCCTGAACTTAAGTGTCACAAAAAAAAAGAAACAAAGAGTGTAAAGAAACCAGAAATGTACCTCCTTTGTTAGAATAGTCTAAGTTAGATTATGGTTTTGTTGCAAGAATATCCAAAGGTAGCCCTACGTAGAAAGGCTGACAGAGGAACCTAAAACCCCTTTATGTCCCTTTTGCTGGCTGGGGGTCCCAGTAAATGGACTCCTGACTGAACAAACAGGGCAGAGCA
Source organism: Molothrus aeneus (assembly GCF_037042795.1). Lineage (NCBI taxonomy): Eukaryota > Metazoa > Chordata > Aves > Passeriformes > Icteridae > Molothrus > Molothrus aeneus. Next base: position 13,277,029 of record NC_089655.1, read on the forward strand.
CAACTGAGCTCATACTCAAACACCACACGTGGAACACTTGCAAGGGCAAGGAACTCAGGCACAGAGTGCTGTCTCCTGCCAAACACAACAATGTTCCTATCCCACAAAACAACCTTTTCCATGCACTTTGGAACAACAATCCATCTTACTTCCATACCTCTAATCACATTGTAATAACATAATTTCTCACTGAAATAACACACAGCCAAATGCATGGCAATTTCATGACAACAAATAAAGTCAAAGAGCCAAAAGCAGTTCTTGAATGTTGCAGAAATAGCTTTTTGTGATGCAGAAAATATAAGCTCTAATGTGCCGTGGGCATAGAAGAATCAATAAGAGGAAGATACAAGCTACACATCCACAAAGGATTCCATCAGTAAGATACAATAAGGAAGAGAAAGCTTAAGTAACTTCAGGCAATTACATCTACATTGTTGATGAAGACCAAATAAAACATCTGAATCTTTCAGCCATATATTTGCAGCTGTAGATAAATAAATTGGTTACACTAGAAAATCATTTTGGCCTTCATACAAAGATGAAATTTTTACACATTTGCCTGCCCACAAGCTTAAAAATACAATGTTTAAACTTATAAAATTAAAATATATTCTCACATATTTTGCTGACTAAATCCTGAGATTTAACTGTAATGGTTTCACTTGTTCAAAACAATTATTTGTGCCCAAAAGCTTTAAAAAAAGTTGTTAGCATAAATCTTTCTGAAATATGAACATACAGTATGTTCTCATATGGAGAAACATATGAAACAGAAGATTTCCAAGTCTACTTTTGAGCTCTACAGAAACATATCCACACTTAATTATTGCTCTGACTCAAATGGAAGGTTGAATTAACATTTCAAAACACAAAAAATAATGTATTAACACAATGACTAAGCCATTAATTAGAAGAATATGGCCTTAACTACCTATCACTTCTCATTGCCAATTCATTAGTCTGTATTTTGTATTATCACATAAAAGCTCCTACAGTCAGAGTTCACCATTTCCATGTTTCCTCAGAAGTGTTCTGAGTGAAAATAACTGGTTTCATCCTTACAAAAACACTACCTAAAATGAATTTTCTTTATTTCAGGCTTTGTTTGAATGTTTACTTGACAATAACCTATCTTTATGTATGGCTCCCACATGCATAATAAAAATACCCACATCATTATGATCTTCATTTAGTGAGCAAGACTAATTTTGTTGTCTTAATATAAGAAAGCTCCCTGAGCGCTAAGAATATTGGATAGAGAGAAACAAGAGCTATATAGCATCAAAAAACCACACTATGAGACTTTCATAGAGACTTAATGCTTCAGTTCAGCACTTGCCAACTATTCTTGAGGGAACACAAGTAGCACCAATTTCATTGATCCATGTGTTCCACCTGTATCCAACACAGGTTAGGAAACAGCAATCTCATAAGCAACAAGGCCAGGAGCTTTCAATGAAATGAGTAGTGAAGGTCTAACTTGACAAATGTACCAACTGTTCAGACTGCCAAACCAAAGGGGAAAAGGCTTCATAAGTCTTCAGACAGAGCATGTCCTCAAATACCACTGCAGGCACCTGTCAGGCTGCTGGGACTCAAGCTTAGGTGCCCTTCCCCAGAAGCCTGAGCTGGTACACTTCTGGGATATGTAATACAAACCAATTGTTTTTAAAATGCACTTCTTATCATTAGAATTACTTAAATCTAAGAAACTTATTTTATCCTGTTTTCTGCATAATAGTAGTCTGTAAGGTCTTCAAAGGGTACACAGAATTCCAAAATGATAAAGAGCTCTGCAGAACAGCTTGGATGCTGGTTTAAGATTACCCCATACTAGCACAGAGCTCTAATGTAATGCCTGTACTTATTTCTTACTCAAGGAATAGTAATTTTATAAGCAATTTCTATAAGGCAAATGAAATTTGAGCACTAGTTTGAGAACAACTGATGTCTGGTGCAAAATGCATCCATCAGCACCGAGGAAGCTCTTTGGCTCTGCAGTTCTTGCTCCCTTGAAGTATCAGATGACCATCCAAGCCATTTTTCAGAGTAGCCAAAAAATGTACTGCTTGTTCCTGCATGCTCCTGACCTGCCAAAAAATCATTTGCACCATTCTTTCAGGCAAAGGGGTTTATAAACTCAAAACACTGTGAGCTGAAATTCTCCATCTAAAGGGCATCTTTAACAGGTCTCCATCATTTAGAAACATGTTTTTGTCAGCTTAGCAGGTTTTAAACCAGCAGGAGTTAAACCAGCAGCCACTACTGCACATCCAGTTCAGAATGCTGATGTGTATATGTTCTTTTCAAGCTTAACACTCATATAAAAATTTGCAGAATACACCTGTCTGTGTATTAAGTTTCCAAAACCTTGAAGAATACCACAGCCTTATTAACTTCAGAAGGAATGTGAAATGTTACTTTGGAAAGAGGAAGCTGAATAATAGTTGCCTTTTTTGTTTTTAAACTTGCCCTGCAATGGCATTTAAGCCCAGAATAGGTCCTATGAATAGAAACTTTTCAGTGGGTGTTTGTGATTCTTCTCCCAGTTTATTCCAAGTCTTAAATTGTTACATATAAGACAGATCTGGGACATCACTCCAATGAGGTCCTTCAAAGGCTTGATAAGCCAAGCCAAAAAAGAGACAAGACTGTCTCCCTTCCCAGCTGAGTGACCATCACTATGGGCATTTGTATAAGCTTGCTTTAGGAGTTTTCAGTCCAAAACAGAGAAGGAAAATATAATGCCATACTGGAGATAGAACCAAGAGGTGTCTTCATTATCATGTCCTCTATATGCAAAAATAATCAGACTTCAAAATATGTGGTGACAGACTGAGGAGTGTTCAGAAGCAAAACTTCATGAAAAACAGACTTTCCTGACAATTACCACTGAATAAAGGTCCTACATATTCCAAGTGTGATTTCAAAGATATTTAGTCATATCATTCATCTGTCAGTTCCTGCCTCTTAGTAATTCTAACATTACAGTTTAACTTCAGCCAAACTGACTGGAGGAATAGAGGTCTCTGAGGATATCAATCATGTGCAAGTTTCTCAGAAGTAGGTTGCAAGCATAGAATAAACACCAAGAAATCCCCACCACAGGAACAGGAAACAAGTGAGAGGGTAAGGCTACCTAAGCAAGAACAAGCAGAACGTATATAATGAGAAAAAGAAAGGATTAAGAATATCAAAGGGGAGAAAGTCTAGCAAAATGCTATATGTTTCTATTAAAACAGCATACCTTGGCAGAAAGTTACAGGTAGTCCTGTTTTCTAAGACAGGCATGAAGCCATTGCATGTTTTGGAATTAAAAATGCCCTGAGTGAAACATCTTTCTTTTCTTCTGATGTTTTCAAAGTATTTTAGCACTACTGGAGCATGCTTTACATCTTTGGTTTTCACACAAGAAGTTCCTGAGAATGAGAGAGGTCACAGAATTGGATAGTATGACTTCTATGAAAGCCAAAAGTCAATGTTATTTTTTCCTAGATGGAAACCACCACAGTCAGGAGAACATCTTCAATACAGACTAGGAAATGAGTGAAAAGAAATGGTTCCTTTTACCATACTTGAAGCTTGATCCAATAAATACACTGTACATGCAGCAGATAGACACCTATCTGACCTTCTGTTAAATTCACTGCAGACAATTATTTCATTGGCAACATCTCAATGAGGAAAAAAAGCAAAAACATTACTCTATCTTGAATAAACTGTACTGTGATTAGAATAGAACTCAATTAGAAAATTCCTAAAATCAGAATGTACTACATTGCTTCAAACATATTTAACATGTCCAGAAACAGTCTGTGGTAGGTTGATGACAGGTAAGGATCTAACCAGCCACTCACTCACTCTCTCCCAGAGTAATGAGGGAGAGAATCAGAAAGGCAAAAATCAAGAGGAGAAACCTCATAGGTCAAGATAAATAAGTGAAAGGGGAAATAATTAAAAAAAAAACCCAACCAACCACACATACAAGTAAGGCAAGCCAAATCACTAACCACCAGAAGATTAATGGCCAACCTCAGCAACAGCCACTTCCTCCTAAATTATTGCTGAGCAAGAGATTTTAATATATGGAGCATCTTTTCAGTCAGTTTGGGTCAGAGGCTCCAGCTGTATCCCCTCACAACCTCTTGCCCACCCCCAGCCTACTTGCCAGGGCAGGAGAGTGAGAAAGTGAGAGGCCCTGACATGGTGTGAGTGCTACTCAGCAATAGCTAAAACACTGGCATCTTCATCAACAGTTTGTCACAATCCAAAACACAGCACCATATGGGCTGCTGAGAGGAAAATTAACTCCATCCCAGCCAAACCTGCTACCAGTCTGACCTGAAAAGTCCTTTAGTATTAAAAACTATGAGATCTTCGCATTCAAAAAAACACTACTACTGAAATCATTCTGAGTCAAAGCATGTGATTAATCTAAAGCTGCCTTTGATGTGTTGGTTCCATCTGTCCATACAGGAGAAAAAGTATTGATATATAGCCCTAAATGGTTCCATGGGACTCTCAAAAAGATTTCTAGTGAGCAACAGACACTGAATCACAAAGATAAAACTGCTAAACTATAAAAGCCCTCCTGAAAGACCCAAAAGCTTTGCAGCCTTGCCTCATCCCTTCCCCACACCTTCAATGAAGATTTCACCCATTCACTATGTGATGTGGATGGACTCTAATCTTGAGTGGCAATTATCAGCCAAGCAAGGTTATATTCTCAAGGCTATACTCAGTGGGAAAGATTAAATCCAGCAGGGTGTGATTAGCTGGAACTGCTCTCCACAGTGTCAAGACCAGGCTGGAGCAAGGATGTGATTCCACTCTGGATTGTTCCCTGTAGGGCCCAGGCTGACTAGGCTAAGCATAGCCTCCAAAACATGGTTTTCCTTCTGCACCTATTGGGTTTTAACAGAGGGCTAGTTTGATTAAGACTGTCCTGCAGAACTCTTGGAGGGGGAGTGTGATGGGAGGAAAGAGGGACAACACCTTTGAGATTTATTCCAGTATGGATAACATGTAAAGATCCTTCAGTTATTGTAGAATTGCTCAGAATCTGATTCATCCCATCCTATCTGTTTGAACAAGTCCCTTCAGGAGAAGCAGTTTTCAGTAGTGGAATACTTTCTAAATGGTCCGTGCAAAGTAGCCACAAAAAGTAGATCTGCTGCTGAATAATTCACAAAGAATTAACAAAGCATCTGTGCCTCCCCTGAAAAAATAAGGGCAGACTGGTAAAAAAACAAGTGAAAATGAGTGAGAGAAAATATATTAATAATACATGTCTTTTATCTGGTGAAGCCTCAAACTACTCCAGATTCATCTCAACTGCTGTTGGGCTTCTTAACACCACATCAAGAAGAGACTGTGATTTGACATATTTGGTGCTACATCAAAGCAGCAGAGCAGAAAAGAGATGAGTCTAACAACCACTCATAGCCAGGAGATGCAGTGCTTGCACAATACTCGTACCAGTGGGGGTTTCCCCCCCTGCAGACAGTGAGAAGGTTCTTCCCAGAGACAAATGCAACTCAGTCCTTCAGTCCTGCTGTTTTAAAAACAGTGAAAGCTGATCACATCTCAATTATAAAATAATCTGCTGAGATCAGGACTGAATCTCAACAGCAGTGCTGTTCTGTGGATGCTCAAATACTTGCCATCCATTTCTGAATACACAGAAGACTGTCTTAGGTTTAGAACAATTGTTTTCAAAAAGACTTTTTCATACAACAAAGTTGGTACAATGCTTAAAGCAGAAATGCCAATGGTTTATTTCTTACATCATTCTAATGAATCTAAACATTTCAAAACCAGAAATGTTTAGATTTCTTCCTCTGAATGGGAAACAATTCATAATGCTACTTTTTGACTCCAATGGAAAAAAGCATTTGCTAGCTTACAGTTTTAATTCACTGCAACTCTATCACTTTCCCCATCTTAAAATGCAAATCCTCTTATGGGCAAGGAGTACAATTGTCATCTCTATCCAATCCAGATGCTAAGGGTGCTGGTGATTTACACTTTGTAATTAACTGATAACAGGTAAGGAGGGCTGCTATTGCCTGCAGGTCACTGACTCTACTGCCACTTCCTGGGAAACTACAAAGTAAAGAGGAGAGCTGAGGAGAAGTCATAAGCAGTTCAGTGTAGCACTGACACTGCTAATAAGTGAGTATCACTTGTCTCCAATTCTTCAAAAGTACTTTTCAAAGTATTTCTGCTACTTTTAGCAGATTCATTCTCCTATGGAGTGTTCACTAATACAGTAACCAGTACAGTAACAGTTTCAGAACTTACAAATAAGGACGAAATACCTTAATTAACAGACTGAAAAATAGAGTTGGGGGGTGAAAGTTATTACTTAAAAAAATTGAAACCACAAATTACAACTGAATCACCATGACAGAACAGCTTAAGCAAGAAGTGTGAGGACTGTTACTTGATCTGAACTTGAGCTCCACAAAGGAATCTCAAATCACATTTTCTTATAGCAGGTTGAATTATCTAAATGCTCATTAACATAATGAGCATTTAGATAATTACAGTGAAAATTACTGTCAAATTAGAGCCAAACTTTGCTAAGAATTCAAGCAATGATGTATTCAATACTATATTATTACCAAGTGCCATTTCCCTGACCACAAGCAAAGTTTCAAAATATTGATCCTGGACTCAGTGTTACTTATTGACCCCGGAGCTTCTGTGTATTAATACAGATTTCTAAATCACAGCATTTCAGCAGGAATCTAGGGCAACAGTCCTGGCAAGCACCAGTCCTTAAAAAACACCAGCAGCTGTTGGTAAACTAATTGCACAACTGTTCAAAACAGAGTATTTCTTCTTAGTATGTTTTAGCAAGATGCTACAGAAAATAACACCCTACTTCAGCTTTGAAATTTCTTCAGTTAGGACCCAAATACCTGAGTGAATGTGACAGCATGTTATAGCTAATGTAGGTCATTCTCCACTTCTTCCTCCCCTCTGTTGCCTTTAAAACACCTAGAAAATAGAACCTCAACTAAAATTATAGAAGGTTTTAAACCACCAAGTGGAACAAAACTACTAGCTTAGAAAAAAAGAAAGAAAAGCAGAAAGCATTACTTTTCTGTATAATTTTGAGAGAATCATAAATCTTGCTAGTTGAAACATTTCTGATCATCTCATCTGATAAAAGCCACAAAAATAAAAAAATTATAGGGAATAACATCAAGGATAAAGATACTCAGTGGCTTCTATTTGAGAAGCTTAACTGACAAAGCTCTTCATCTTATAAAAAGCAAGCAGCTGAGTTGGGAATATGACATTCAATCTTTGAAAAGATGAATGGCATAGAAAAGGCACATAAAAGGCAACTACTAACTATTTAAGACAACACAGGCATTAGCAGACAATTAAGTTACCCAGCAGATGTTGGAAAGCAAAGAAAAGAAAGTACTGCAGAACTCATTGCCAAAAATATAAAATCAAAAAGGAACAGAGCAAATCAACAAGCCAGGGTCTAATAAAAATATGTAATCACTATCTCAGGAGTGGGACAGCAACCGAGGTGGGCACTTGTCCTTCATTTACAATCATCAAATACAATCACTAGAGCTGCAAAAGACCTCAAGGTTCATCAGGTCCAACCATGAGCGAGGCTCTGCCATATTCAGCACTAAACCACATCCCCAAATGCAACATCCACGTGCCTTTTGAACACTTTGAGGGATGGGGACTTCACCACTTCCCCAGGCTCCCTATTCCAATGCCCAGCTGTCCTTTCAGTGAAGAATTATTTCCTAATGTCTAACCTAAGCCCCACCTTAAGATGAATTACCAGTCATAGTTGGAAAGGATCCACAAAGCTTACCCACAAGTCCAACTCCATTTTTAATGAGTACCTATACACTGAAGAATTCAATTTGCATCAGCTACTAACAGAGCATCAGAGATTCAGATCAACTCAAGGCTTCCCCTGGGCATCTTAACTACTGGTTAAAGAAAGGCTGATATAACAACAAACAGAAAGGGGAAAGGCAAAGGGAATGGAAACAACAAAAAACTTAATGCCCTTGTACACTGCAGTGCTGGGCAGCATCCTTGTTGGATGCCATACAACACCAAATGGAGGCAAGAAAGTTTTCACATTCCTTTTATGTTTATTTCATGCTCTAAGGGAAGTCATCACAGACAGCTGAAGTCATAGCACTTGGATTGCTGAGGACACACAAGTTTAAATTAAGAAAGAAAGAGCTACAACCAATACTTGCCAGAGTTCTCAAAAGCCCTTTAAGACATTTCATGAAAAAAACAGAGAACACCAAAATAAAAATGGTTTAGTGTTGCCCATTCTCTTATTACAGAAACCATTAACTAAGCTAATGAAGGCTGGGATAATCCAATTTTAATGAAAATTACCACATGCATATATTTGTATGAGGGATGTGGATGAATATTAACTTTATAAAGGAATTTCCAAAATAATACAGGACTGTAGAAAAAATACATAATACCAACAAAATTTTACAGCTTCATGATCAGCAAGTCAACAAATTACCATCAGCTCTGTAACCTGTAGTTAACCCTTCATTTCTTCCTACCGTTCAAAAGAGCATCCTCACATACTCCAGAAGTGAGAGGGGCAGGGCAGCGCTGCAGATCTGGGCAGCAGATCCCGCATGCATTGTCCCGGCTGCCGCCCTGCGCAGAGCACTCTGAGCACAGCAGAGGGCAGCAGCTCTCCACCGCCACGGCTGCCTCTCCCTGCTGGCAGCAGCAGCCTTGGCAGGCAATGCCAAGCACTAAAAAGGAGAGTATATTCCTGCTTCCGAAGTCCTCCTTTTACAGAAGCACACTTCACTCTCTACAATGACAGAAGAAAAATCACTCTGATATGCAAGCAGCAGATCTGAACTAAAAACAAAACCAGAGAAGAAACAAGTTGACTCTATCAGAAAGGTTTCATTTCCTTCGTTGCAGTCACAATCTGCTGCCCAAGTTGTTTCAATGTGCCGTTTATAAATTGCAGAACACTGGTGAGCCAATGCACAGAACCTAAATTTTATTTGAGTCCCTGAATGAACAGATGAAGAAACATTTTAATTAGTGGTAGAAAAGGTAAAGGTTTTCAGATTGCCAGTTAGCAGTCACTGAGTTGAAACAATCCTATTTTAAAATTAACTTTCCTATTTAGAGTTACCAGATATGTACTTTTACAATCCCTTTGACAGCAGAGATACATTAGAATATGCTACAAATGGTGCTTAAAGGATTTGAGATGACTAAAAATCCTTCTTTTTGGATCCAACCCAATCTGATGCTTTTTGTTCAAAATGCCAAGTGAGACATTTTTCTGCTAGGTCTCTCACACAACCTAACACATAATGAACAACTTAATATGATCTTTAAAATCATCTAGCTACATCATAATGAGCTTGTGTTATGTACATTATTGTTATAAAAGTCTTTAACTAATTACTTTAGCAGCAAGGATCCTTTTGATTTCCAGCTTTAATTTATTTTGGCTTGATTCTTATTGTTCCCATTTCAGCATCATCTCATTTGAAAAGTCACTACCATCTTTTGAATTTGGAAACATATTCCCTAAGCCATCAAGACGAACCCTTCAAACTTTTTTATCCTGCCCCTCCCTCCCAGACAGTACTTCCCTCACCAGTACTTCCAGCTGTGTATGTGCAATTTGCAGCGGCCCTTATATAACACACTGTAAAACAGAACTTTTCCACCTCCTCAGAATACCCTGATGCCCTCCAAAGAGTATTTCAATCAATCAAAATAAGATCAGGAACAAAGTTATAGAGACCATGCAGCTTCTAGCCCACCTACAGATTTCTTTCCAGTCACCTGAATTATAGCTCCTGGCCTAAAACCAGCTGTGTACATCAGATCCTGTAAACAACCTATTAGGAAGTTAGGAAATAAATAAATGGATTCATTTTTCACCATACAAGTGACATTTCTTTCCAGGAAATTTTCTACAAACAGCTTTCAAGATGCATTTAATCATAACAGATCACTTAGTTAAACCCTAAGTTAAGTACTTAGATCACTAAGTTAACTAAGTACTCCCTTGCCATTTCCTTAGCCTGAAGAAAGATGAAACCCAGCAGGTAAGAAAGATTTCATGTAATAAACAGTTCTCCTTTTGCCTTCTAGAGTAACTGTTACTATACAATTTAATTACAAATAGCAGCAGAAAGGTGGTTTGGTTGGGGATTCTTTTTAAAATGAACTGCAACATCATCACCTCAGACTGCAGAATTATTAAAATTATTTCAATTTCTTCTTCATTTTGAGTCCAAAGTTCTTTTGAGGAGAACTGTACCTGAATTAACTGAACTAAAGCTAAAGCAACCAAAGCAGTAGATTTTTCAGACTCAGTCATGTGATATACTTGCATTTTACCACATATGAATGGGTTTTGGTTTTGTTTTTTTTCAAAGTAGAAAAACAGCAGACTGAACAATCAGACAGAGGTCTCTTTCAGGGTAAAACATTTACAAAAACATACAGGAACATACGAGATGTCAAATGTGTACAGTTTTGAATTGCTACATATTTTCAAAGAAATAATAAGCATACAAAAGTGAAAGGCCATCTTTTAATTACAGGAGAAAAATGGACCAAGTTCATCATTATAATACACTATCTACAGAGTGTTAGCAAAGTCCAAGAACCCTGCAAGAATGCAAGAAGTGACTGTTCCATTCTGGATTCAGTGCTACCACATTTGGTCAGCCCACCCCAGCAGCTGGAAAGGAAGAAGAGCCTTTGGAGTTTGCTTAAGAGAAAAGCTCTGGAGATACAAGATGTGCAAGTGGTGTGTCACCTACACAATATGCAAAGCACTCCTCAGCAGTGGTGTCCTCACCATGTAACCAAGGCACCCCAAATGCAGGTGGTGGCTAAATGCAACCATCACACAATTTTTCCAAAAGGCAAGAAAGAACAGCCAGAGGAGTGAGAATTCTCTGCAGTGGTTCTCCATCTCAAAGGAACATTTCAGAGAACTGTGAATGAAGGCTGGCACAGGCAGCCCCACCAAGGCAAGAGCAAAAATGTCTCAACAAATCTTATTTGAGGCACAAGTAAATTCACTGTTAGAGCACAAAGATTGAAAGAAGGAAGTAATTATTGTTCTAATGCTTTCACAGCATGGAGGGTAGGGAATCATTCTTCCAGGCAATATGGGTTTGTCACTAAAACCCCCTAAGGTCTGTTCATTCTTTGTTGGGCATTTAGATGAATTCAGAAAATGCTGATGATTCCTGCCCACACTGACCTTTAAGACAGCAGCTCTCAGTTATATTTTAAGTATGCATTAGAATTTAATTAAAGAATGTCCTTCCCTCCTCCAAACCAAGATATGGCAGTATATGGTCTTCAAAGAACATATCTTACAAACACACTAACCTAACAAGGTTGAATATCCCTTAAATACTGATGTTCTGCACCTGAATATGTTTTCAAAGTTTTACTTTTTCTGGTCTGGTAAATACCAGTCCTAGGAATGAGATTCAAGTAATGTTATTCCCACTTATGAAAGTATGAGTAATACCCCCTGACAAAACATCAGACTATGATTAAGCCTCAAATAAAGTGTAAAAACACCCCTCATGTTAACAAAGCCCCGGTGCAATGCACTGCATTGACAAAAGAAGTGATCAAGCACAGTGCTGGCTGGCTAGTAAAACAAATCTGACTAGCAGCATACCAGATAATCAGCCAGTGAGCTCAGCCATCCTAAAATCTCACTTCAAATAAGAGAGGAAGCCTTTTGGGGTTTTTGCCATCAAGAAATCCAAATAGCTCTGTCTCCTGAAGGAATCGTGTTGGAGACCATATGCCCAATGATGAACAACCCTACATTTATTCACCCACTGTTTTCTCCCACTGTTTTCATTACAACAGGAAACTATGCCAAAGTTGTTCACTCAGAGGGTCCAGTTCCATGAGCAGCAGCCAAACTGAGCAAACAGTTTGATTCTGCTGCAGAGAGAATCTCTGCTCTTCTCACCTTCTCCTTCCTAAAGCGTTGAGCTGTTAAGTCTTACCATTTTACCTGCCTTTCCCCAGGCATCTGAATCACTTCAACTGCTCAACAGTTAACAGCTCCCCATCCCAGCAGCTATCTTCCAATTGGTTTAGTGCTTGTTGGACTTTTCCATGAGCTGTTTTCACTCAGTAGCCAGCAGAAAAGCATACAGAGTTCTAGCAGGTTCCTAGCAGGTGGGCAGTGAACAAAAAGGGGTAGAAGCATTCTCAGCAGCACCAGCAACTGGGTTTCACAGTCACTCGTGCAGCCACAGATTGAATTCTTTTCCCAAAGTAAACAAGGTCAGCAAAGCAGAAGGGATCAGGAATGAATGCTTCACCACTCTGCCGCCATTAATACCTGGAAAATTACTCAGGCTATGATGATCAGCTCCTTTGAAATAAATCCACACAGTTCCAGGTAGGCAAACAGAGTTACAAAGATGCTTTGAAGGGGTCTTATTTGTAGGATTGATTTCAAAAAGTTATTCTCCTTTTTTACTATGGTTTTCGGCATCTCCATTCTCAACACGTTCCACACCACGTTCTCAGAGTCAGTCCAACTCCCTGGTGCAATAAGCAAATATAACCCATTTGTCATTTATTTCTAGTATTAATTAGCAGCTTTTTCATTTAAAGCAGAAGGAGAAATAAGTACAAACACACACAATAACACAAGAGCTTCATGTTAAATTCATCAGCTTCATATAAACATCTCAGGAGCCTGATATTCAGTTTCTTGGAGCACACAAATTCCAATAAATACCAACATCACTGATGCCAGCATGAATAACTACACAATCCTATTAACTTCTGGGTTAAACAACCCTGTATGCTTGCAGCCATTTAGAGAGAGCAAGCAAACACAAGTAAACCAGGATTAACTTAGAAGATGTTCTGTATAAAAAGCAAACACCAAAGATTTATACCTTTGGTCTGTATTCTATGTACATTTTGATGAGACTAGATAATCCACCTAAGGGAAAGCCAAAGAACACTACAGAGCAAGTGCCTCTGGCTCAGGAAGTTCGAGTCTTAAACTGCTTAAACTCCCAACTGTCATTTGGGAGAATACCAAATACCATGTTAACAGAAAGAGAACTCTGAAATCCAGAGAACTCCCTTAGAAAGAAGTTAAATGCAGACAGCTTATTATATCCTTGTAATCCATATACAGTAAGAATGTAAACTTCTACTAATGATTTGCTTTAAGTTAGTCAAATTTTTCTCCTACTTCCCTATACAGCTTTTCAGATTTTTGCATATCAGGTCCCTTCATCATTTCCTCCATCATCACTCTATGCCACCTGCATCACTCTTGGTGTCATCAATAATCACCTTGAAACATATTCATCTTCAAAACTCTGAGAAAGCACTTTCAGTTCCATCCATAGAATCCCAAACATAATATTTCTTAATTTCTTTAGCTACAACCACCAGCAATCTGATGTTGCACTGGGTTTCTTTATTTGCCCTGCAGAGATTAGAAGCATAACCCTCTGCCTAAGTTCATTCTGTATATTAAAACTTCAAACTTTTTAAAGGGCTGTTCCCAACCACAAATACAGGCAGCTGGGACATCGTTTCTCCTGGCATGACCACCAGGTCAGTGTTCTCAGCATGTATTCCTCACTGATTTTAGCAAATACCCCTTAAACCCAACATGGCAAACATTTCTCACACTTGGTCTCCTATTCCACATGAAAGCTGGCCAATCCTTTAGATTGCAGACAACCATCCTTGATTTTGACACTTCCCAACAATCTAGTAGGCAGCTGCTTCTTTAGCATTGCATTATACATCAAGCTTACATGCAAGAGCAGTATCATACCATCTGCAGATGCTGCCAACATTAGAGCTGCACCATTTTTTCACTTCCCAAAGCTTTTATGACTGATTCTGCACTCTTTTTTTCAACACTGTAACCAGATGACATAGCAAAAGCAAATGATTTATTATTAGTATTATTCAACTGGCTCACCAGGTAACTATGATTTATCCAATCAAATATGTTTGGAAAGCAATTTGCTTTTTAGTGAGGATATGGAATGTCAGCAAAATTAAGTCCTTGGCCAAAACCCATTCTGACATATCATTCACATGTGCCAACTTGGCAGAGCTGTTGTGTACTACTAAGTACTGAAAGTATTTCTTAAGCTTTCAGTCTAAAAATTGCCCATATAACTCATTCACATCTTATCAACAATTTTAAATTCAAAATTCTGTATTTTGCTCCTCCACTTAAGAAAACAAATTCCTTTGGGCCCACCAAGTAATTTCTCCATCAAGTTTATACATAAAAGCTTAGCTTTTATTTCTGTTTTCACACAATTTCCTCTCACATTTTATTTCCTACCAACATTGAAGTTTTCAGGTTTTATGCAGACAGTACATAACACAGAAGGCTAAAACTTGCATTGCAACCTCTCTATGTTTCTTGAAACACTCGTTAGACCTGAAATATAGGATCAAGTACAGTGGAAAATCACCAAGATGGTCACTTGGCTTACGCACAATGAAGAAAGGTTCAGGGAACTGGGCTTGTTCACCCAGAGTAGTGAGCTGGAGCTGGTAACAGCCTTCTCATGCCTAAGAGGAGACACTAAGAAAACAAAACTGGGCCCATGTTGTGCACAGCAGGAAAACAAAACCAAATCAAAGCCCTGAGTGACCTGGTCTAAGTTGATGCTGCCCTTCTTTAAGCAGACGGTCGGACAAGATCACTTTCAGTGCAAATTCCATTATGCACAAAATCATTTAAGCTGAGGCAAATTCCAAAAACTGACTGTAACAACAATGGGACTGAACTACAGTGAAAGGCACAGCCAAGGAGGAAAGCTGCAGGAATCACACAAACTCAGTGTCACCTTTCCCACTTGAGCCATGCCAGCAGTAACTGTGCTCCTGTGGTCAGGCTCCTTGCAGCCACATCATGAGCTCAGACCCCCACTTTATGAGGTCTCACAGCTTAGGTTTTACAGCTTAGGAAAAAACCCTTCACCTTTGTCCTCTAGTAACAGGTTGATGCATTATACATTTCTCCTCTCCTGAAATACTGGAGTTTGGTTACTGTCAGAAACAAGGACTGCACCACACTGATACTGCTCTGGAGCAGTCCAAGCAGGATGCTTCTTAGGATTTTGAAATAAAAATGGTACAAAACAATTGTTTTTTCACACTTGTCAGGCTAGATATATTATTTAAAGCCATTCTAGATCATTGTCATTTTAAATTCAACTCCTTCACTGGAAGTATACTATGGAACAAAGTTAAGAATGACTGCTAAAAATTGTTTTTTCTGGAAGAATCAACGAATTTTCATATTCTGTATTTTTAAGTGCCATGAACTCATTTAAAACTGTGACTTAAATAAAAATCATTACTGTAAGCTCAGCCCACGTGCCTGCTCTTAATAGTATCCATGGTTGCAGTGATGCAAATTTGCCTACCTACATCAAGCCAATGTGCCCACATAAGGAGGAAAAAATACTGTATTAATCAGTATTCTTTGCACTAGATTTGGGAAAGTAAACCAGCTAGAACCTTTGAAGACAGGACAGAAATTAGTTTTACGACCTGTTCATCTATTGTGACTAGATCTGAATTTTGAACTAAGCAGAACAGAAATATCAAAGACCAAATTACAAAAGACTTTTGAAATCCACTAGAAAATTCATCTCACTGGCCAAATTCTTCTCTTTCCTACTCAGAAAAGAGTAACACTGAATTGTTTCAAATATGCATCCACTCAAGGTAGAGAAAGGGGAAGAATTTAACATTTTTACTAATCCTATCATACATTACATTAATGCTGATTTCAAAATTGCCTTACATGCATTGATTTTTCTTGAGATTTGAAATACAGGTTTATGTACAAAATCAAGGAATGTACTCTTCATTAGGCTACAACTTCTGAATAATTAGATACACACAGGTACACAGGGAAGCCCACAGTTCTGTTCTAAGCCCTACTTTAAATAAACTACTTTCGTTGAAGCTACAAGGTATTACAGTATCATTTAGTTAAATGAGGCCAAGACTTCACAAGAAGCAGGCAGGAAGGATGAAGTGCTGATAACTCCAGGTGGAAATGCACCAGTCTAACCCTTGTAAGTCTGTGCTGTGCAGAGCTGATCTCTCCCTCTCCTGTGCAACATTTCTGTGAGCAGTCTTACTTTCTTAGCAGCACAGAGCTAAACTAATCAGACTAAAAAACAACTCTCTTTTTTCACAGAATGTTTTCTGTTGGCTTAACTTTCCATATAAATTGTCTTTCTGCTCTTAGACAAGTAGATATGTGAAGGTGAACAAACACACAAAATAAAACTAAAGGTAAGCACTTTAGTCATAAAAATGACAGCTCTACCTCTGCCTTTTTTAAAATAAGTACAGTAAAATTAAGGTACATATCAATATAACTAAAATGAAGCAATCAATATCCAATCCCACTCTCACTGTACAAAAGAGAATATTCCAAAATAAATAAAGCCAAAATGCCACAAATTAATATCACTCAAAAGTGATTTTAAAGGGTATATTTAACTTCCAAAAGAACTGTGACAGTTCAGACACCAGAAAGACTCCTTGGCTAGTGAGAGACAAGATAATTTCATTCATTCCAGTCAGCCTTTGCTTCCTTGTGTCAAAAAACCTGGAAAGCATCTTTTCTTTTCTAAAAGCTATCATTAAATTCACCTAATATTCTTAAAGATGTTCAATTTCATTCTACTTCTTGAGAAGGAGAAGTTTGTATAAGCAAGTTTTAGGGTTTCAAATTATCCAGAAGAATGCTAGAAGTTAAATCAGTTTGTCAAGAAAAAAAATTAAACTAGCAACTATCTCAACATCCAAGGAAAGGAGAGCAATACAAAACAATTTTACTACTTAAAGAAAGATAAGAGCCTACAAAAAACTGAGCTCAGCAAGTCCATATTTCACAAGCACAGAACTAATATATTACGTTTATGCATCAGATTTTATCTTTAGCAGTTACAAGTGGACTGCATTAAAAACAAACTTACATAAAACTTTATCCTAGCACAGAAGTAATGACTCTAAGTTATCTGGGTGTCTTCATCTCAAAGCAGCAAGATGTCAAAATAATAAAGCATCTTGAAATATATCCATCCCTAGCACAACTTGCCAGATTCATCTTCTCTTTGATGATTATTTTAAACATGTCCTGATAAAGGTTACGTAAAATATCATTTGGAATTTCTTATTCTAGAATAAAAAGCAAACTACTATTTTGGCACATTTAAAGACAGTGAATTTTTACAAAAGAGTGCCTTACTGCAGAATGAGAGGGAAAAAAAAAAAATCATTCTACTACACTTTTCAGTATGTGCATAATTAGCTCTTCAAAGCATTAACATCTATGATTGTTCTTAGCAACAACTACAGAATTTATTTTGACGATCTGTGCAGTTTAAAGTTTAAAAAAGATCAACACTAGAAAACCATCAAGGCATTTTCATTACAGGCAGTAAAAACTGGAATAAAGATTCAATAAGAACTTCCAAGATGTAGGCATTAATCAAAAGCTTTATCGTCTTACCTTTGTTGTTACAATGCATAAGCAATCCATCCTTTCAGCATAGCAGGTATATTTCCAAACATTTAAAAGGTTTATTTTCAGTCACAGCTAAACACCATCTCAACAGAATGAGAAAAAGCACACTTATTTAATAGTCAAAACATCTGAGTGACTGCCAGCTTTCCCTTTGGATTCATTCAGAGGTAGAAACACCATGGAGAAAAAGCAGCAGGCTAAAATACAAATGCTTTAACTTTCATGAAAAATTCTTAAACCTATTTTGGTTATCTATGTCTGAAAAAGTTAAATATATCCTTGCAAATATTCCACAAAAGATGTCAAATCCTGTTCCATACCAGTTAAGTACCTCTTCGTATTCTATTTCAAATACTCCTCTGTCAGGATTACCTAACACATGAGCATCACAGGGAATCATTTGATGAAATGCAATACAAAACTATTTTACAGCAAAAAAATCTCAATTCAGCTTTTCTTAGCTGGCTAGAATTTCTAAAATGAAGCGTTTGTTCAAAAATAGTTTTGGTTGCAAACAAGTATTTCTCCCCTAACGTCATTTCAGCATTTGCAGACTGCAAAATAACTGATTTCCTAAGCAGCAATGAATGGAATATTCCATGTAGATCAGGGAGAGGAGAAAGTGGCAAGGAAAGAGTAATGCATATTGCAAGAGAAATGCTATTTTGAGCCTTGAATTAACCTAGAATTTCATTTCCTTTTGTAAGGCTGTAATGCTGTGACAAGGCAAAGTTTGAATGCGCAGGCATTGTCTTCTGTGCCTAATTAGCACAGCTGGGAAAAGTCTAACTCTTGGGCACAGAACAACCTCCTGTGCACTCTGAAACACTAACCTGACAGTTCCATCATTGGTAAGAACCTTATTACATTAATTTCCCACAAGAGGCATTGAAAGCAGCTTGTAAACTCAGCTCCCACTGTCTTGTCCTATTAGGTCCCCCACTAACACCTTTGCTGCAAACACCATGAAGTATATATTGAAAAAACTCAATGACTAATTTCAAGCCATTAAATCTCATCTGTATCATTCTGCTTTTATCCCAAGATGTACAACTGACTGTATTTTGCACCAAAACACTCTAGAATATACTGTGTATCTGGAGCACTCCCTTTAAACTTTCTGCAACTTGGCTCCCAGCTCTTCCATACATACTGGGAGAAGTGGTGGGGTAGGGGGGGCTATTAGAAGGGGGGAAGGGGGTATATAAGGAAACTAATCTTTCCAAAATCACACATTTTGTTTTATGGGTTGATGATATCTTTATAGGACAAACTTGAATGGAATTTTAAGATAAATCTTACACCATTCAATCACTAAGATGATGATTTTCACCTTGTATGTTCAAGTCAAACCAGAGATATTTTTCATTTTTACACTGTCTATAAAATCTGTGCAAATTTTCTGCTATGACCACCTAGGTGAAATTCTCACTGCTACAAAGCATCAGAGGAAAAAATATGCATCTTTCAGACTGCTGAAACTGGCTGAACCCAGGCAGAAGGCTAGAAATTCTAACTTCAAAAAACAAAAAAGAACAAATTAGGCTGATGAAACATTCCTGTGTCAGAAAACAGAGGGAGGGATTACCTTCATAGCTGAATGCACACAAGGTATCTCACAAAGAAATTCTTGCATTTCCCAAGTACTCTACTAGGAAGACTATAAGGTTCAGAGAAATTAACAAAGTGCAAGTATCCAAAAAGTTAAGGAAATGCATTTTTAGGTAACTTGGCACATGTCCAGTGTCTAGGCCAGAAACATCTTCAATGACTAACACAAGACATGCAGTCAGTCCAAATGTACATTTCTTGCACAAACAGCTCTAGGAACGCCAATAGCACACGGAAACTTGGCTTGTCCCTCATGCTCTGTCCATGAAGGACAAAGATTAACAATCCTGCTCAGCACTGAAATTTCTCTCAGCCACCTTGGCACAAGATGAAGCTTTTGCAGATTAATCCTGGCTACAATTAGCTTATGTCGAGAATCAATCACTTTTAGTCTCAATTTTTTGTTCTCTTGCCTTCTTTGGGACACTTTTAGAACTAAGGGTCATTATAATTTCATTTTTCTCCTCTCCCACTTGCCACCACCCTTCCAACAAGACCCAGGACCCATTAGTCCCATTAGACCCATTAGTCCAAAACAAGCAAGTAACTTCCTTCAAGTTCCAATGCAGACTATGAGATGTAGAAGAGACATATCCAGAGAGGTGAGGAAAAGGCATTTCTTTGCTCAGGATCTGTCATCAAGCTGCTCATCATGAACAGAGACCCAAAACACTCCAGAGCAGACAGAAAGTCATCCCATAACAAGTGTGTTTGAAATGTAGTAATGCATGCACTGCACAAATCAGAGCAGGATGCACAACCAAGGTACATTAGAGCCCTTTACCAAGCACTGCACCACTATGATGGATTAAAAATCCTCCTGGTAACTGTACATGCTTCTCTCAAGACCCATCTTCAGCTAACAATGTCCACACACAGGGGAAAAAAATCCATACCAGTAGACCAAAAGATTTTGTGGCAAACACCAATACACATTTTCATAAGTATAGTGTACAGAGAGATAAGCACTCCAAGATAAGAGCACTATGCATTAAAAAAAAGAATTTCCTAGCCCAAAAGCAGTTTCTGCAGCCCTTTCACTGGAAATACTGTATATAGAAGAAATAAATGTTCAAAAAATATTGACCAATACTCAAACATTCAGGAGGGTTATCATTTTCATAAGAAAAAAACAATACAGCTTCTTGAAAACAAATCATAAAACTCCTTGAATAAGCAAGTATGTGTAAATTTTGGAGATGAGAAGAAAGTTTTTCAAAATGAGATATAGGTTAAAAATCCAGAAGTAAAACTACTGTAATTAAACAATTTCATGAAATAACTTTGAACCTTCTTTCAATTGTATTGTGAGAAGGAACAAAAAGGTATTAAAGAACACACCAAAACCTGAATCATAATCATGAAATGCATGAAGAGTCATCCTTTCATGCACCAAAAAGACGTTTTCACATAGTGCTGTTAGTCACTAAAATAACTATTATTCTACTGAATTTGTGAGAAACATTGTGATTTCTTCAATGTCATTCATTCTTATTAAAAATAAATCTTTCTGTCCTGTCAGCTCCAAGTGATCTCAGTAAAAACCAGTAACAACTGTTCTATACAGCTTGGCCAGAAGGCAAAAATGCATTTCCATTCACCACTATTCACAGCATTAATATTAAAAACAACAAAGGATGATTCTTTCTCACACAAAGGTAAGAGATGGGTTTTTCTTTCCTTGAATTACTTATGAATTCTTTCAGGTTATGTTTGGCAGTCACTTTTTGTGCCTTCAGAGGCTTATTCTTTTTCCAGTGTGGCAGATTCTATCTACAAAGCCACCAGATAACTAAATAAAGGAAAATTCATGCACAGATAAACTATGCATAGAAATAAATCATGCAAATGAGAACAATGCGTTGGAAAATACTGATTTTGCAGATAAATAATTTCTTCATCTATCCACAAATCTAAAAGTACATGTGGTTATTTAAATGCTAATTTGCTCATGGATTCTATAAGAAAAGCCACACAAAGCAGAGCTGTCACAGGTGTGACCAGAGAAGCAGGCTCAGCTCAGCCTCACAAGGGAATGTCAAATGCTCAACCTCAGCATATTTGAGGAGACATATCAAAGACTTAGTAAAGATCAAGTACTATCATATCTGCAAGCATTTTCTCAGCTACTTTAGTAATGAAAGCACTAGAAGTGTAAGATGTCATAATTTATATAGCTGCCTTTGAATCTGGCTGCAAGACGTAATTATTACAAGTTTATAAAAAACAATTCGATTTTTTAAAAGTGAATTTGTAAGTCGTCTATTTACTTCTAAATTGAGAAATTTAGAAACAGCAGGGTTTTATTGCTTGTGTATACATCCTGAACTGAGCATCTGGATGTCATTTATTTGCTTTTGAATTCACTTTGCCCAGGAGCCTGCCCCGGAAGACTTTTTCAGCTTTGGTTCAAGACTTACATTCTTTTCCTTGTACAAACAGTCTGGATTTCAAGTATTGAAGGCAAAATACATAGCAAGCCAAATACCATTTCCTCACTGTAAAGTTAACAGAGAGAAAGCCATGAAGCTCCTGAGTAACCCAGGACTATGCTAGCTGCTGAAATAAAACAAGCACATCATGTGTGCAGAGAAGGAATTGATATAAGTAATGGGCAATACGCACATGCAGCTAGAGGCACAAAGGACCAGTGCAATATCAAGAAGCACAACAGTCAGACATAGCATATCAGCAAGCTAACCAGCATTGAATCTTTATAAATATTAAAGCAAAGAAGGTATTTGAACATAGTACAACAGTCAGGGATTTTCATCGGAACAGCTTGTTAATACAACAGGTAAGAATGACTTTGTAAAGTGAAGGTGAAGATAATGGAGTTGAAACAGAAAAACAGAACCAGAGCATCTTGCACTTTAAAATTCACTCTACATATGCAGGTATCTCCTTACAAGACTTCCACTAAGATCCTGATAAACTGCTTGAGGTACCATTCCATTCTGAATACAAACTGCTACTGATTCAACACAGATTTTTTTCACTGCACTAGGAACCAGACATCCAAAATTCTTTCCTCCAGACTACATCAGCTTATCTTATAAGAAGTCATACAAAATTATCACAATTTTTAAAAGGTTATGAAGACATTAGTGGTTGCTTTGTAAACAAAGACAATTTCCATATTGTAGGTTAAATTTAGATTAGTTTAATTTTACCTATTTTCAAAATATTCACATTGACAGATATTGAGCAAAGTGAACACAAGCCTGCAGCAGACCTTAACAGCAAAGGAGGTGAACAGGAGCTGCAATAACAGAAACACAGCCAGTAGTAACATGTAACTATGATTACCCTTTGCTTGACACTTTAATTAGGGCATCTGGAACACTGCATTCCATTTTGGAGCCTCAATATAAGGATTTTGATAACCTGGAGCAAGGGCCATTAAGATGGTGAGAGGGTTTTCAGAAGCCTTGACCCTTAAAGAGAAGATGAGGGTACAGGGCTTGTTTAAGCTTAGATAAAGAGTTCAGAACCTAAAAGCAGCCCTCCAGTACCTACACTGGGGTTAGCCAGAAGACAAAGCCACGTGCATGTTGCATGATGGAAAACCCCTGGAAACTACAAATGAATTGAAACAGAAATTTCAATCAAAGACAGGGTGAAGTTTTTTCACCATAAGGATAGTCAAGCATTGGAACAGACTGACCAGAAAAGTTTTGCATTTCCAGTTTTTGAGATTTTCAAGACTTAGCTGGTCAAAATCCTTCACACCTCATAGGTAATACTGAGCTATTTTGTAATTGCAAGATGTTTAGTGAGTTTCCTTTCCACTCTGCCTTGGCATCAAATTTTAGCTGAAATTGCAGACATATCAGCTGTTTCCTTACTTCCTCTTTTGCTTTCTTTGTACGGAGAAAAAATTTGGCAAAAGGCCCTAGAAGAGAGTGAGCTAGCCAGTCTCTACATGTCAGACACTAAACACACAGGCATGTGCAGATAGATGGGAAAACCATAGGTCGGACCAAAGTCCTTCAGAAACCATTACCCACTAAATACAAAGGTCTCCTCATCCAACTGTAAGAGACTCCAGATTGAGTTCCATGTCCTAAAGCAAAAAATGTCCTTTGAGACATTGTTCAGTGGGTTTCTTTCCAACATCTAAAATCAAATTATTGTGGCTATTGTTAAATTCAAGCTAAACAGCAAACTTCTCTGGTTTAAAACAATTAAAATACTAAAACAGATCCTATACAGATTTAAAGATAAAAAAGAATGCCACAAGGCTATTTCCTTAGCAACACACTACTCAATGAGGTGAGAGGTTTCTTCCAGCGATTCGAGTTCCACCGTGTATTTGTCGAACCCGAGTGTCGCACCTACAGATGGCAGCACAGATCACAGCAAGCGGCTCCCGGGGCCGCTCCCGGCGCGGCTCCGCTCGCACACAGCGCCCGGATCCTGTTTCACATCTGCTCGCTTTGCCAGGCACACTTGAGCCCAGTCTTTAATGTACACAAGGAAAGGGATGAACCATTCGTCCTTTTCAGATTGCATACATTTGGTTTTTTAAACTAGTTCCGAGTACTGAAAGGATTAACATTCCTTTCCTGCTCTATCACTGTCTTGAATCACTCTTTTTTTTTTTTTTAGTGGTTTTTTTCCCCCCATCATTTTGTACTGGAGATTGAAACAAAACTGTTAAATAATGTTCCAAGAAATATAGAGCATGGAAAAGAAAACAGATTGCTGTGAGCAGGAAAACTTGTAATCTGTATTTCCAACTTTCTCTAATACTCAGCCTATGGGGATTTCAAACTCCAGTCCTTGGATTCAGGAGCAGGAAGGGAAAAACAGAAGTAGGCTACGTGCCATGAGAAGTCCTCAGGCAACCTAAGCTTGTATACCACTATTCTATGTATATACACAAGCACACATTGCTAAAAAGTCATTCCTAAAGTCAGCTGTGTAGAAAGTTCTTGTAATTCAATCCTTAATCTCTTTAGGGGGGCATTATATTCCCACTCTCAAGCAACTCTCACATGCACCATCGAAGTGTCAGCTGGAATATTCATTTGGCCCACAGTAACAACAGCAAAACAATATCAGCAAGGTAAAAGAAATGGGATTGAAATACATTAATTCAAAGGCTAACAATGTCTGAGCAAGAAAAAAGCCATTCCATTCATATCACTTGTGACCTCACCAGCCTGGCAAGACACAGAATAGATTTAAAATAATCTCAAAGTGCATACAATCTTCTTGTGTCTAGTTAATGAACTAACACTGAACTGGGCAGCAGCCTTGAAAGTCTGAAAAGTGAGAATTTATTTTTTAAAAGGTAGCTATGAACAAAATCCAATATACTAAGTCCCCCCAGTCTCTAGTAAATTTCAGCAAGCAAAACAAATCACTCGATTAAACACATGCTGTACTGGAATTATTATGCCCTTGGGTTTATTAAAACCAAATACAAAATCAATTTTTTTTTAATATTCTAAGTAGCTAAAAAAAGCATTACTGAAACCAAAATGCATTAAGCATTAAAACATAAATTTTCACATAATATACATAGCAAGTATGTGGAATATAAACTGTGAATACATAAGAATTTCTCCTTGTAATTTTAAATAAATTTTGAAATATTGAAGGAAAAGTATTGCCTAGCAGGCATAAAATGAAAAAAAAAAACAGTCATTGAAGAAGAAAGAATTAAGGTTGATAAAAACATACGTATGCTTATGTAACAATTTTCATATTTACTTGAAAGCTAAACTAAGACATTCAGATATATTAGAAACACGAAAATGAAACCAACACCAAACTAACATTTTTCACCTTCCAATTTGTTCTCCTTCCAATTTAACATGGAAACAGTAGTCTAACTAATGAAATACAAGGTAACATTTACTGTAAGTGTCAGAGACTGGGAGAAAAGCTTGCTTTCAGTTTCACACGAACTGGGATCAACACCAATACATGCAGCTATGTTTTTAAATACTGGAAGCAAATCTAAAACCTGACCTTCATATACTGAAGGTCAAACAACTGATTTTCACATTATACTCAAGACAAAAAATATGAAGGAAGACAGGCAACTTTGTCTTAAATGTTCAAGTCCAGGCCACTTGGGAACATAACAAAGTAATCCACACCATATCAGGTTCTGTTAGGTAACACCAGCATGGCCACCAGACTGGACTGGAGAAGCCCACAGTGCAGCTGACAACAGACACTCACATCCCTGGTGAGCTTTCCCAAATCAGGCAATTCTTCCTTTCAATGCATCAGTGACAGTGCCATGATAATGTGCCTGCTGTCATTGGTGCAGTGTCAAGGACAGGGCCTTGTGCTCCTGGCAGTGCAACTGCACATGAGGAAAAAAACTGAAGATTTAACTTAATTACAAAGTTACACCTTCATCTACAATACAGAAAGATCCAAGGACAACACTACATTTGTATAGGGCTTGAAACAGTTTCTACAGGGGGCTGTCAGTGAATAATCACAAAGCCTGGATTTAACATCACACACTATTCCCCACTTCAGATATTCATTTCTCTACAGGGGAGCACAAACATCCTACAATGGCAACATCATAAGACAAATCTCATAGCAACAAATATGTGCTTCAAGCCCAGTCTGCTAGAATTTGGAGTAAATTTACTAATAACAAAATGTTTTGGTAGGGACATGAATCCTCAATTCCATTACACTGTTCTTAGGTGCGTTACAGGGATGAAAAAAAACCGCAAAATATTTTAGACCACTATGCTGCCTCAAAAGACCTTCAGTAAGGGAGACTGGCCATGTACTATGCTATTCTGGTGCTCAGGAAAATATTCAAAATGCTTTTGTAAGTCTATTTCCATAGTGTACGTCTAGCACACCTTGTAAAAAAGCAAAATATTATATTTTTCACATTCTGTAAATACAGGAAAAACTTTTCTTTCCCAATTAAGTGTTCAATCCCTTCAAGCAGCACCAAACCTTCCCCATCTTCACTTCTTTCCAGGCTTTAGATCCTCCATGTCAATCTCTTCTAAGCACTGAAATTAAACATCTTTTTCACACCATGGTACCTCGAATTTGACAATATCTCCAGCAAAGCCTTATGCAGACCAAGTAGAGGAGAAGAGTTTTATACCATACTTATGTCAATAATGTGTTTTTTTCATCTATTAACATGCCATGGTTGACTCACCTTAAGATTCTAAAATTACCTAGACCTTTTCTGAGAAACCAGTTGTTAACTATTCAAGCTCCATTAGTTTAGCCAAAATGTAGGACATTAATTACTTCATGAATTATTTCAACTGCCCAAGGCTTCATTCTACTCTTAGCTGGTGAAGTAGAAACATACTGTTCTCTTCCCATGGTTCAATTTCTAATTTAACAGAATGTTTTCACTAATAACCCAAACTAGGATGCATTTTTTGAAAATTTTAACGATATATTATCTCAAAAGACAAATAAGTTTTTGACCTCTTAAACCATGCCAAAAGCTCTACTCAAGTCAGAAGTATCACATTTATGTTTTTTTCCTACCACAAGAATTATTACCACAGTAGAAAGAAACTGTTAGACAAAACTGTCATCAATAACTATGACAGCTATTATTTGGCTCATTTATGACTTTCAAGAAGCTACCAAAAAACTGTAGAATCATTCCCTGTACCAGTTAAACCTAAATCCGCCTCTCAGGGCTTACTCTTATATATTCTGTTTTTAAAATATAGCATTTGGCCATTTGCCATTTTCAGGAACTTCATCCATCCACCATGACTAAGGGCAACTGCAATGACTCTCAATTTGTCTCATTAAGTTCTCTGCACATGCAGACATGAAGTACATTAAGACCAACTTATTTCAAAACAGCTCAGTAGACAAAATAAGCCTTGCCTCTCCTTGCCTGCCCTCGTGTCTACAGCTCCTTTTTCCTCCTGCTTCTAAGAGATGCCATTCCCACCATACCTGCAGGAAGGGACATTCCAGAGCCCTAAGCCTTAGATGTAGATGATGGCATACAGGCAAATACCACCATAGCCTTTTCCATGCTATTTCTCATACACCCTAGCATTGCCCCATTTCCTCCAAACATGACAATTCATTAAGGTGATTGTGATGACAGTGGCCCTCTCCATGCAATTTCAGGTAATAGATTCCACAGAGACATACAATTTTAATAATAATCTTGTGTTACCAAGATTCACAAATAATCAAAGAAAATAATCTATTCCCACATTGCAAGTTCAACTAGAATTTTAATTCGTCAGTGTTCAATTACTTACAAACCTGAAAAATACAGTATGCTTAGGCTGCTCAGTTTTTTCATGTAAAGATACTTCAATGGCTGTTCTTTGTAATATGTAACTCATGCCCCTGGCTTGACTGACCTTTAATCCACTGGCCACTTTTTATTTTCCAAAAGAATACAAGTTTTGGATTTCATCTACAGTTTCCTTTAAAGCATTTCTGATGCATTTCATACTAGCTTCAATATGACAGATTTGAAAGCTAGAATGAGCACATGCATTTTCTTTTAGCTGTACAAACTCATTAGCACATCACACACACATGATCTGCAGCTAAGTGAACCTTCTTCCACAGTCCCAACAGCCCCTGATAAAGATTCACTCATTAAGGCATCCCAGCCCCTTTATCTTGCTGAGCAGTGCAAGTTCCTGAGCTTCCCTACAGGCTCCAGTCCTTCAGCTGATCTCTCCCAGTCCTCCTCCTGAGCTCTACAATCATTTCATGAAAATGGATCAGCAAAGCACACTGCCTTCAGTTACTGAGAAATCTGCACTTTTTCCAGGGCACACTTCAAACTAGGTTCACCTCTCTGGGGACAAATAATAGCTGTAATGAAAAAATACTCAAGGAACATTTTAAGTTTAAACTGAGCAGGGAGATTTTGTTTTAGTCAAAAATGTACATGAATGTGCATTTTCCTGATCAGTTTTCTCACCACTCACTAGTGACAACTGGCTGCATATACTTTTCAAAAACAAGTCCTTCCAGAACATAGATAAAGAAGTAACAGAGAACTTCTTGTGACCAGACTGAAAAGGTTACTAATCAGAAAGACACAGCCTCAGATTTCCCAAATAATTAATGAAGTAATGACTCGAGAGTCACAAGTATGGATAAGTAGAAGCATACTAAACCTGTCAGCGAGGTTCCAAAATCAAAGCACAAATCCATTTTAATGGTCACTTAATGGTACATTTGACAAATGAGTTTATAAATTTTTGACTAAGCAAAATGCATACGTGTTATTAAACATTTCAATAATTAAATCCCCTATGACTATTGATCTTAATAATGTACATTTTCTTAGAAAATTAATATTTTATAAAATAAAGGAAACTTAGAGAACAATGTTGAACTAATAGTCTCAACAAGAAAAGAAGATTTCTATCTCATACCTCTACACTGGGGCTAAGGCTGCTCGGCAATGTTTCTGATGTCACTGTTGTGCTTGGAAGGCTGGAGAAGTCCCAGGTATTCACAGGCTGTATTGGTTCAGATGGCTGAGAGTGATCAATGCATTTTGGATTGTCCAATAAGGTCACTTCATAAAATTCTTGAATATCTAAACATGTAAAAAAATTGTTGTTAGGCATGATAGTTACTCTAACATTCTGATTTTAACTACATCTTCCTCTTGCAAAACAAATGAGATATGGCTTCATCTGTCATGAGTAAATTCATAGAGATCACCACAATCACATGAACCTCCCCCACTGCACACACAACCCACTCTGTCCCCACTCACTCTGGGCTTCTGCCACAGACCCCAGGAGCACAGGCTGCAGCAGCAACAGCAGAAGTACATGAAATAACTGCAGTGGAATAGTGGAAGGGATGGGTGCCTATGTTTCAAGTTCTGGTATACATAATTTTAACTAATGTAGCCCCCTTTGGTTAGCTGAAATCTACTGTTCAAGGGCAATATTAGAAGGTCTATTTTGTACAGGTTTCAATTAAATGGCCACAGAAATAGAAGTACACTGATGAAATCAGCAAGAGAGAGAGAGGCTGCAAGAAGTTAGGAAAGGGAAAATTGATTAGGATAGGTCATCATCTGCTTTTTCACTCTAAGTACCAGAAATAGGATAAAACTTAACAGTATGAATTACCAGTCATAGTTATGAACTAATTAACAGCTTTCTCTATAACCCTGAAGACTCCGCTGGAAACTTCTGGGAAACAAAAATTTGGCTGTATTATATTGTTTATTGACATCCTACTCACTCCATGAAGCATCAATAAAAATAACACACTATAAAGTAGCACCAAAGGTGTTCCTATGAAGTATAGGTGTATCAAAGTTGCTACCACAACTGCAATCACATCCATAAACATATACATTAAAAAAAAATCAGAAAAGGTATAGGCTAAGGGAAGGGCAAGAAGTTGTCCTGTAAAGCTTATAGTCTCTTATTCAAAGCAAAAATCTGCTAAACAGATTTGCAAATTCCTGATTTTTAATCGCACCAACTTCATAGAAGATAAACATACAAGCACAGTAAGCCAAAGGAAATAAGACCCAGCCATGAGTAAGGAGTCTAAGCTGCAGTTTTGTAGCTTTCCAGCAACAGCCCAGAGTTAGTAACAGAGGCACCATAACCAATTCCTTTATAGAGCCACCCCACAAAAGAAAGGCCACACAACTAAGAGTTGCAACTACTGATGCTGGCATTACAGTCCTATGTGTTTTTATAGTCACTGCACTTCTGCTCTCTACCAGTTCAGAAAACTGAAATTCTCAAATTCCATTTGTATCTTTCCTCTGAGCAAGAGTCAAATTCCTACCAACAGCTTACATTAATTTTTAAAGTTATACTTGCTCTTAGAGCTGCTGATTGGAAGAGCGAGCAGCGAGGGCTGCAGAAGACGTTAAGTGACCTAGATATACAGGAGCAAAGCAGCCTAAGAGATACAAATTGCCTTTAAATCTATCTTTCACATTAGCTCCCTCAGTTGCAAATTTGTCTTGTAGCTGCATTAACATCAATACATCAATCAAGCACACCCAGTAAAGATTTCCCCCCCCCCGACAGAGAGTACTTTGTGTATTAAAATAGGCAGTGGTTTAAGTTGATTCTATAGCTGCAATCCACAGCAACCAAGCCAGGAAGATCACTACATTATTTATGGGAAGGGGTTATTTGTGCAACTGTTTTGCAACAGAAATCTAGGACACTGATTTTCAATTCTGCTACTACTCTTTTAAGTCCCTGCCAGAGGAGGTAGCCATTTATTCCTCCTGCACAACTCTCATTTCAAAAAGCACACCATTTCCCATACCTCACCTCCACTCCTCCACAGAGGACACCACAATAGATTTGCTATTGAAAGATGGCAAGACATAATATGCACCACTTAATGAGGGGATTAGTTTATGTTTATCCTGGAGTTGCTCCAAATCCACAAAGTTTCTAGAAACTTGGTGTCTATATGATAATATCTACCTTCTTAAAAAAAAGTTTCCATTTTTACTACTCAGAATGCAAACATTAAGTATGTACAAGTATAGGCAAGCCACCTAGGAACCCTAAACAGATTAGGTCCACAAGAATAAAACCTGACAGTTACACTCCATAAAGCCAGAAAGCTAGACCCTACTAAATTAAACCTAAAAATTTCTTCCTATTGTCTACAGCTATATATCAGCTCACCAAAATATTTCAACACACTTGAATATGTACTTAGCACACATTAATGATGTGAGAATGCGTTAGCACATGACAAGTTCCAACATTTTTCTGATTATTACAAATAGCAGGTAGTAAAATACTAAGTTTTAGTTGTATTTATGGTCAGATTCCCTCTTCAAGTTAGGATGTGCTATTTTTATATTACAGCATTTTTCTTACATATTAATTCCAAGAGAGATTATATCTCAAACTAAATTAAAGAAAACTGATTCAAACGAGGTATCACACAACACTAAAAGGAAACACAGATGGGGAACATTTAGAAACTAGAGGGGAACATTAAAAGGAGCATTGAAAAATAGGAGCACAGGGTTTTAGGAACCCAAAGTGACAACAAGTGATGAATGGTAGGCAACAGAGAAAACCATCCTGGAATTTGGTCTGCCTACAAGTAAAACCACATTAAATAGCCAAATCAGAAATAAGTTTGACAGCACAAAGAATAAAAGCCTATACAAAGCAAGTGACAGACCACCAGTTCTGCAATGGAGAACTCCTACACAAAAGAAAATTCTATTTCTTGGCCTATTAGTAGTGTGAAGAGCTAAGGAATGGTGACAAACTGCAGTTTTTTAATCTAAAAGAAATTCGCTGGTGTATTGTTCACCCCTTCTCATATTCTCCACTCATCTTAATTCTGCTCTTTGAACAGGCTTGTTCACCAGTAACATGATACACCAGAAGCTAAAACTGCTCACTTTTAAAGCAAACAAGAGTTATCTGCCAAATACAAACTGAAACCCAGATCCACTTTACAGGGGAGATCTAGCTTCACTAAAAACCACAACACAGTAATTAAAAGAAGAGCATAACTGCAAAACCAAATCCTTTTCTTTTCTAAAGTACATTTGAGGGCACTTCAAGAGACTACATCAATTCTGTCTAAAGAATCTGCCTCCAAGGACAAGGATTCCAACAAGCAACATGACACCACTCTAAGATCAATTTCTTCCCTCCTCCTTAGAAATCAAACATCAGGCCTCTGCTTATCATTTGTACAGGTATGTGCAGTGTCTGCTACTTTTTCCTATAGATTCAGTGGGAAGTACTTGTAATCAGGATAACTTAAGATCAGTGCATGTTCTAAAAAATCTCATTGTGTTCACTTATGCATGAACCTTTTGGTAACTGTAACTTTGCAAGTGAAAGATGGGATACCTCTAACAGCATTTTCTTAAGGGAATGGTGTAAACCTACATACAAGGCATTGCTGCTAACAGGCCACTGTTCACTGAATAACCAGATCTCTGCACTTGTCCTGGCCTGCCCAGAGCTTTGTTTTAGCTTGTCCAACTCTACCACCAACTATCTAAAGACCAGATGATTGGTGACTCATCTAACTTGCATGGCTTTTATTTAGCTTCAGACAATTGTGTGAGCTAACACCTATTTCTATAAATATTTTTATATATAACACACAAATAAATATCTGCTACATATGATCCATAAATAGTATACATAAATAGATGTGAAATAATTCAGTGTTACATCACACAATTGTCCAAAGCTAACTAAAAGCTGTACATGAATACAAGTACACCTACATATACAGACTGAATGTACAAATTGACATTTGTGTGTGTAACAGCTAATACATACCAATAAAAATGGGTTATTCTGTAGGGAATGGATTACCTATGATCCCAGAACAAAAAGCTGCATAGAAGAGCAACAGCATAGCATGACGAGAGAGGCCTTGCAAACAAAGACACAGGATGGTATCAGAGGCTTTAAGTCTACAAACAACTCAGCAACTGCTAATTACTGGTTAAAGGAAGGCAACCTGAGAACTGGGCAAAAAAAGTTCAGTGTAACAGAAAAAAGAACATCCAGTATATATAAAATACACAGTATATATAAGAAATTCAAATGCAACTGCAAAGTAAGAAGAAAGAGTGAAGCACAGAATGTCAGCAAACAACAATAACTTCAACAAAACATAACAGTGAGGAGAAAGAAACAGTCAGTACTGCACACCTCCATGGGAAAGATTCCCTTTACTCAGTCTCCCACTCCCTGTTCTTTTCTGACCAACTTTTAATATGTTCTGGTTTTCAAACAAGCATCAAGCAACTCCATGTAATTTTTCTATATTATGTTAGTTTCAGACCT
This sequence comes from Molothrus aeneus, assembly GCF_037042795.1. Classification (NCBI taxonomy): domain Eukaryota; kingdom Metazoa; phylum Chordata; class Aves; order Passeriformes; family Icteridae; genus Molothrus; species Molothrus aeneus. The sequence goes on from NC_089655.1 coordinate 13,310,050, forward strand.
GATACTGAACCTTTGTATTATGGTATAGAGGGAACCAATTAAATGTCATTGGCATTTACTATTTACCTGAAACAAGGTTGTAGTTGAGATGAGTGTCTGCCTCAAAGTAACGAGCAATAGGACAAGAGGAAACGACCAAGTGGTGCCAGGGGAGGTTTAGATTGGAAACAATGAAAAATTTCTTCTCTGAAAGGGCTGTCAAGCATTGGAACAGGAAAAATCCAGGAGAATGTTAGAGTCCCAAGAGGTGTTTAAAAGACTTTAAAAGACTTGTAGGTGCAGTGCTTAGGGATATGGTTTAATGGTAGTGCTGTGTTAAAGGTTGGACTCAATGATCATAAAGGTCCTTTGCACCTTAAATGATTCTGTGGTTTATTCTTTTTTACATTGAAAGCATTCCTCTAATGATCACAGTAACCTACTGGGTTTGGGCTTTGCATTTTTACAGTTTAAGCATTTTGACCATTTGTGGGTTATAGATGGTTTTTCTTAAATAAATGCCAGGAAATTCCACACAAGCTTAGCATTTCATGAACTTAAACAGTAACACATTTACTATAACAGACTGCTTTGGACACTGTCCATGTAAACCAGTGAACTGTTGTCCTTACATCATGCACCACACAAAGGTATAAACTGCTACCAAAATATATGTGATTTAACAATCCCATTTGTGTATGCTGTATTAATTGTATCCTGATCTGAAGGTTCTCAGCTTTGCTTATGAGCAAGAATTAATTTAGGAAGTTATGTTTCTTTTCTGTTTGTTCATTTTTCTTATAAAATCTAAATTCATATTTTGCATTCTAAGATGCAAAGTGGGGGGGTTTACCTGCTGGCAATTCTAATGCTGGCTGTGTAATGCAGCCCAGGAGACTATTCACCACCTTTGCCCCAAGGCACACTTATAGTTCATGGTCAACTTTTTGTCACCAGGCCGGCCACATCCCTTCTTGCAGCACTGCTTTCCACCTGGGTGACACACAGTATGTATTAGTATATAGCATTGTTCCTAGCCAGGTGCTGGACTCTGCATTTCTACTTCTTGAACTCCATGAGGTTCCCATTTCCTCAGTTTGTCAAGGTCCTTCTGCATGGCAGGCAGCATGGCCAGGTTTTACATGCTTCAGCTACTTAGTAAATCCTGCACTCTACAGGTGTTCCTTTTCTTCAACAGCAGAACAAACCATTACAGCCAAAGGTAACAAAACACTAGATAACTCTGCCTCACCATACAGTCTTTACCACACAAAGTTTTTCAATACCAGCTTTGTTCAGGAGAATCTCTCAAAGCCACTGCCCTCCCTCAGACTTGCAAGCAATGAAGGAGCTTATGAATTCCATTAGAAATTGACCTATTTCTGTTTAGTCCATGTAAGCAATTCCTTTGTCATCTCTCATTGGTCTGCCTCTTCTCAGACATTTGTTCATCTAAATGGAGCACATGCAAATGCCTGGTTTTGTTTATGATGTTACCCATATTTGAAGAAATAGGTTTGTTAAGAACTTGACTACCTGTGTGTTGTCCAGGAAAAGGTGCAATCCCATTATAAATGAAGTCCTTCTCTAAATCAAGGAGGGGACAGAAAGACAGCTTTATTTCTTAGGGCTTCCTGCCAAAGCACCCAAAGCACTTCAAAACTTAAGTCTTAAAACTACTAGAACGAAAACAAAGGTCAACCTGCTATTTCAGTTCAGAGCAATTTGAGATAAATGGTATCTGCCAAATTCTTAACAGCCCAACATAATGAATATATAGACAAAACAGAGTCATGATCACTGTCAGAACAGGCAAAGGAGTCTGCCAACACTACAGACTTTCATTCTTCAGTCATAAAGCAACTCCTACTAACTCCAAGGAAGGCTCAATCATGCATGCTTACTTCATCTGCTATGTCAAGCTAAGAATATCCATTTAATACAAGTAAAGCTCAGCCCGAAAACTGCATAATTAGTGATCAACAAAAAAATACAAAGACCAAGAAAAGCTTCATGTCCATTTACCAAGCCAATGACCACAGTTAAGTAAGCATTCTCTTTGTGTATTTAATGGTTGTGTTGTCATGGTGTGTGTCTGATCAAAAATAAATGTTTGCATTTGTACTATGAGAAGTGAAAAACAGCCTCATCACAACCCCTGTAAAGCCCCTTTCAGGGTTGGCTGTTTGGAGATCTGTTTCTTCTTTAAAAGATGATTGCTGCACACAATCAAGACCTCTTAAAAATTTGAGGAGCAACTCATGGTGCAGCTTTCTCACTACACATTCTGTTTCACAAGATCCTTTGCCACAAGCTGCAGCACTCAGCTACTGATCCCCAGCTCTTTCAGCAGCTTCAGTAAGTGTGTCCTACCCTTTGAACATCCTTTCTGCACACACTTCTTTGCTTAACTCAAATTCCAGATGTTATTTTCCACTTCTCACTTCCAGTTCTCATTAATTGGTGCTTATCTAATTATTTGCTTTTATTCCTCTAGCTGCTTTTTACACTCAGACAAATTCAACTCTTTACCAGTCTGACCACTTATACTTCCCAAACTACTCATTCATATTTTCCTCTTTGGTTACTAACACCTCTTTCACCATAATTTCACAGAATCAATTGGTAAAAAGAACTCTGAGATTAAGTCCAATCTATGACCTAACACCACCATGTCAACTATACCATGTGTCACATCCAGTCTTTCCTTAGAAAGTGCTCCACATTGCCTCTATCCAATTTTCCTTCAGAAACCCACAGCATCTTCTATGTCCAGAATTAAAGTAGGAAAAACTGACACACAGATGAAAGCTGACAGAATATTCTGCTGTCTAAACTTTCTGATTTAATATTGCCTCATGCACACTTAGTCACCAGCCTAAGCCTAGAAAAAAAACCCCAAGAACCTCCCAACCCCCCCAAACAAACAAGTATCCAAACTAAAAATGAACTCCCAACTGTCCACCCTCCCCAAATATCTCAACACCAGTTGCAAACCAGCAGCCACTAGAACAGTGTAATTTTTTCTTAAAGGAATGCATTTACTACTGTTTTCAGTGGCAACAAAAACCTCACTATTAAGCTTGCAGTATGTCCCCTAGATAATGGCAGTATATAGGACTGATGATGTTTCTCACCAGATAAATGTATTAAAAAAAAATCAAACAAGTTTTGGGATGAGTTGACTTAACCCTTCAAGCTGAGCTTCCATACAGGGGGACAGCTTTCCTCACATGAGACTGCACAAGCACTGGTTTCTTCTACCTGCAGCAAGCTCAGGCTCCAAGGAAATTACGTGGCAGTGGTGGCAACACAAGGCTGGATGTGCCACAGAGCAGCATCTCCTCCAGCACTACTAACACTTGTGTGTCTCCTGCAGCCAAATTTTAACCCAAGTTTCTGAAAACCACCTAAAGCCGCAGCGCTTTTACAATTTGCTCACATGCTGTCCTTGCAGCTCCTCTGTCTTAGGCTGACTTTTTCATTTCAAGCCAAAATAAGTCAGCTGTTTTGAGGGCATGGCTGGGAAGATATCACACATGACAAGATTCCTATAAAAGCTTTACCAAAGAACTCTAGAGCCTCCCCTAACTTGGGGAAAGAACATGAAGCTAAGGAGGTTATTCTAGTGTCAGCCCTACACCTTCCGCAGTCTTTTAACAATCTTGCAAATTTGGCCTAGTTATAATTCAGGAAACCATCTGTGCCAGGAGACTCCTAGTCAGCTGCTACAGTTCAGTTTCCTTGAATATTCTTTCCCCCTGCACCAAAACAAGCTCCATCTCTCAAAACACAGGCAAAGCAGATGCACAGGGGGCACATGGCATTCCAGCTGCAGAGCTGAACAAGGTGTTCTGCCCTTGCTGCTAGGACCACCATGGAAGCAGGACTAAGATCAGGACAAATATCCTCTCTCATGCTTTCCCCCTTCCCCTACACTGTACCCAGCACTGAAGGAAATGATGAGGGAAATGAGGAGCAAATCCAGGAACACAGACAGAAGCAGGGGAGGAGTAAGCAGCACACCTAGGGAAAAGAGGTGAAATAACATGGAAATAAAGCAAGGACAGGCCAGAGGGCAAACTTTCCCAGAACCTGGAAACTACACCAATTATTCAAAATTTATACTGTCTTTTCAGCCGCTGGATGAACAGTAGATTTATTGAAAATGGGTTTTTTTGTCAGCAGATCCTTTCAATGGTAACCCTGGGAAGAGAAAACTGCAATTGATATATTCTACAGTGCAGCAATTCAACACTGAATACACAGTCAGTGAAATACCACAAGGATAAACTTTTGCCACAATACTATTTATCTGCATACCAGTAGCTACTCAACTTACTACTTACTTGCTATTTTAGGCTACCAAAAGCAGCACCTAATCCCAAAAATTCAATACATTGCCCTGTCACACACACATGCAATACAGGGTGGAAAAAACTTTAAAAAGCAAGCTAGCCATCAAACTGAGCTACATACAAAACAGTAAGTAATTCTTAAAAAAAATTTTTAAAAAGAGGAGCAATGAGACTGCCTCACTTATTATTAGGTTTCTTGAAGTGTAAGACATGAAGTTCTTCCAAAGACTGGGACATTCAGACAAACTGCACTGAAACATACTAACAATGACTGAACTAACATTCCAGTCATCTGGACACCAACTAAAATATTTATCCTCCCTCCAGCTGGATGAAAGTAATCAAGAACTTAACAACCTTTGTAAACACAACCCTAAGTCAAATTTCTGTCAAACTGACCAACTTCTGTGTATTCAAAGGAGACCAAAGCAAGCATAACCACAGTATAAGCCTTAGGAAACTTGTCCAGAAGTTGATGAACATCTCAAAGTTGCAAGGATTATACTGTATGGATGCTTCAGCTTCAAACATGAATAAAGATATTGTATCACAGAAGCTGCAGTCTGGGAAAAAAGTCACAAAAATGCAGCAAGGATAAGATTTTGAGGTGAGAATAACCTATTTAGCACCTGCAGCAATTTCAGTACTATGTAATGTTACAGAAGATCCAATTGTCCCTAAACCTTCCTCTAATAAAAACATAATAATAAACCCCAGCAATATTCACTGACTATAACAAGATCCTCAACTTACTGTCTAGAATTTCTGCATTCTTGATGTAAATCTTACTCAGCAGAGTCTGAAAGGCTCTAAGGCTTCAGTAACCTCTGAAATGGGAAGGCCTGAGCTGACTGGCAGAGTTAACTGTGCCATCATGGCACGTGCTCTATTAACATACTGCTGAGATAGAAGTTCTAACTGAGGCTTCCCCAAAAGCAAGTACTTTTGGTTTCAGTTCAGAAGAGGAGTTTGTGTTTAACTGTGTTTGATTTCCAGTTAGCCAGCAAGTAGAGGAAATATCGCCAAGGTGGCTTAGTGAGGAGTGAGAAGGGCTCCAGAGCTGCCACACACAGGTGAGCTGAGACCACACTCCAGGCAGCAGGAATGTGGTCAGTCCACTCCAAAGTGGACCAGCTTTGAGGAGTGTTGATCCAATCCAATCTACTTCATTCTAAAATCTAGGGTTGTTTTCCTAATTTAGTTCAGAAAGCCAATGTAGGCAGAGATGAGAAATCTGCAGACTGAGTTTTATATTCCTAGAATTTTCAGTCTGAATCACACTGCTGAGAAACATGAACAAAGAGCTTTCATGGAATCATGAACTTTTTTCAAAATTTTCAGAGACAGGACTTACTTTTCTAAGGTGTAAAAATGTATTAACAGCATTTGTAATATGTTTTGTTCAATTAATAAGGCTCATCCAAACTATGGTTAAAAGTATCCTCATGTTCACTGGGAGAAGCTGCTCTTTGGTTTAGTAAGGATTACTGAAAAAACTACATTTTTTTAAATTTAAAATTTCCTACACTGGATGTTTAGTGCTAGGAAGAGCCAGCACATAAGCACAATTTTCAAGGCAGGTCTTCATGCAAAAGGACTATAAGTGAAAAAATTGAGACTGCTTACACAAGAAAATTCAACACATTGAACCTTCCCTGGTCAGATTTGCCATTTTATACCAAAAAGCCTGTATATTCACAGTTACAAAATTAGATAGATAGATTAGATAGATAGACAGAGAACCACCCTACTTTAGGCAAGAAGGGTAGCACAGCCAACTGCATTACCAGCATATGTAGAGACTCTGCTAGAATTCCCTTTTTCTGGCACCAGTGCACATGGAGTTAGTTCTTGTCAAGAAAATGAATGCTTCTGAAGTAGCAAACTACCTTATGTCTCTAGCTATAGCTGTAATATTTTTAATTTTAGAAGTCTATTTTAATATGGTAAACCTCAACATGACACCCATTAAAAGCAGATCTTAATTAAGCAAAATATTATGTGTATAAACAGAAGTCTGCTTCATATGTTTTTATGTCAGAAGTGTTACTTTTGCATGGAAGGGTTTTTCTTCCTATATTTTCAAAAAGATAAATATAACTGTACCTTTTCAAGAACCTGTAGCTTCTGAAAAGGTAAAAGAGTATCTAAGCTGAGAGGAAAACTCACCTGCAGAATAATTATCTCCCTATTTGAAGAGAAATATCAAATGCCTTACCAAAGTGAAATAAGTCTAAGATATTTTCCATTTATAGAACCATGGGGTCTCTTCATAATTTGGCTCACCAATGATCAGAATATTGGGAACAAGCTGTTTTAACTGAAAACAAGAAATCAACAACTAGAAAAGATACCACACGTTTTTGAGCCTGTACTAAAGGAAATTGACTTGAAACTGACACAATTCTCAAATTGATTTCAATTACAGGCCCTTGGTATTCATTTAATTAAAGTTCTAGACATTATTATACATAGTTGGTTGAAGCAATGGAAAATAGCACATTATGGAAGATAGAAAATATAAAAATTTTTCAGAGACTGTTTTAAGGAGGTCACATGTGGTTACAACTTTTGTTACAGATTCAAAGTTCTTACAGTTACATCACTTAAAATGTAACACTTGCAATGTGGATCCAGTGACACTGGCTGTTCACACTGCCTGGTTACTGATCTAATTCAAACCATTTAAAGTCATAATTTAAGAACAAGGTCAAACTTGTAGATTGCTAAACTAAAACTTTACTGAGAGGACTAAAAGGAGATGGTAAGATAAAGCTTCAAATTAAAAATTAATATTACTTACTCTTCAGTACCCAAATGGACATCATTAAAAAAACCCTTTTAATCATGAAAACCTTTTAATATCTAAAAACATGAAACACTGCTAAAATCTGTAGTTTTCAGGAATATTTAATTTCCTCCATTATAAACTCAAAGATGTATTTCTGTGCATAATGCTATTTATTGCGTGAAAGAACAGCATTTGATTGCCAAGTCAAAAATTATACTAAAAAAGATACATGAAGTTGACAGCAGATCCTGACTACAACCTTCACAAACCTACCTACTATGGGCAAACAAGTCTTGGATATAGTGCAGTAACTTGGCAGAAAAAGCAGAAAATAAATAGATGAAGTTTGGTGGGGATTTTTTTTAGGGTTGTTCAATTAAAAAAAAAAAAAGGACCCAAACCAGAAACTAAAAGTAAAAACACTTTCTGGAAGAAGCATCTATAAGAGCAGTAACTTGGTATAGCTGAGCCTGAAACTTGCTGCCAGAACAGCACTGGCTATTTCAGTTGGGAGCACATCACAACTTCTATAAAATGCACACTTCAAATTCAGCCATAAAGCAATGACCAAGAGAGAATTCCAGGTAAGTCTAACCCCCAGCACAACTGAACACTTCATCCAGCCTGCTCCCAGATCTTCATGGAAACAAGAGAAGCAGGAGCCAGCTCCAGGCCTTCCCAGTAACTGCAGCCATGCTCCAGATCACATCTTTCCAGGGAGTCTCCCCACCCCTTAAGCCCCTCCTGCAGCAATCACACCATAAAAGAAAGCAGGAAAACAGCAGCCAGGAGCAGCCTGCCAGGAACAAGAACCCCCCTGACATTTGCACAGAAAGTAGCAGGTTAAAGGAGAAAGACCCAAGTTGACAGCATAAATGGCTTGGCAAGTACCAGCCTTCTGCCAGATGGTTTGGGAACATATGTATGCAACCTAATAAACCATCATACAGGGACCCAGGAAATGCAAAGTGAATGCAACATGCCCAAGAAGCACCTGGTGTGCATGCACAGATGAATTGAACTCAACAAGAACAAGGGTCCTGTGGTTGCAAAGTGCAGCTTCTTACAAGCCCAGAAAACAGGTCACACAGCCCAGCCAGGCAACAACCCACTCCTCCTTTCTGCTCTTGCAGAACAAAGCCAGCAGACAGGAGGCTGCCTGCTGCTTCAAGTCCTCTACACTACTAGGTGTAGAGTTATAAACAATGAAGATTCATACAGGGATTTGAGGAGAAACTACATCTTGCAGTTTGAATATCAAAGGCTAACAGATTGGTATCTTTTCAATGAAGGGGAGAAAACAGAGTACTGCATGGACCTTGTAGAGTTTTAAAATAAAGAACTCACACATACACACTCTCAGAACAAGAAAAATGGCAGTCAACACTGAAGTTTTCTGGGTGAAAATAAAAAGTGCTGCTGCTGTACATTAAATATTTGACACAAGATTTCAGCATTCTGATCTGCCAGAGTGAATCTGTCTACACGTGTCCCACAAGGATTATGTTTAGCTTTTCATCATGGAGTTGATCAGCATCAGCTATGTAGTAAAGGGAAATGCAGACTTCCCATAAGGAAAAGTCTTTTAAGTGACCTATTTGCACAACTACCCTTCATATAGTCACATGTTAAGAAAAGAAACCAGCACAACTACTGTCTTTGAAAATCTACACAAGATGAAATAAATACTCCAGAAGAAAGCGTTCAGCATGTTTATGTTTTACCAGTCCCCATGCTTTCACCACAACAGAGGTTCAAAGAAGCTGCAGCCCTGTGAAGGAAGATGTGCACCCTGGCACAGTAACCATGTAGTAAGTGCAGTAACAAATATAGCTACAATGTTTGCCATTAGTCCAATTCAGACACTGGTTACTATTAAAAGACAAGGATGCAGAACAAATTTTATTCTTGAGGGTAAACTAACAGTAGCTGTCATAAAGATAGTGACAATCAATCAAGAAGAAACCACTTCTCACTGTTGCTCTGCAGAAGTTTCCAAATAAAGACAGGATTCTGCAAGTTCTATTTATGCTCAGGGGTTTTTTTCCAAACAGACTGGCAGGAAATTCAAAATTACATGCAAGTGCTTCTAAGAACTTATGGGAACATATCAAGTCAAGCACTATAAGGACTATAATCTGAGATTTAATAGTGCTTTCACTATACTTTAAAATGCAACAAAGGAGAAGAGATGACTGTAGTACTCCCTGAAGCATTAGAGGCTTCTTCTCATTTACTTTAGGTTAAATCTGCACTTGAGTTATACACTTTGTGATGTTTGTAGAGACTCTTCAACAGGAATTGCCTGATTCCTTATACTAAACACATTTCAAGTAATTCACTAACCTGTTACATACAGACAGAAAAAAACCCCACCCTCCTTAGAAATTTATCAGGTGAACAAAGATGCACGGAAAAACAATCTAAAGAAATCCAGGACAACGTGTCACAACTAAAAACTATTCCACAGTTTTAAGCAGTTTGGACCAGTTAATAGCCTCAAATAAAGAAAGTACGTGTAACAAGTGAACTGTTGATCTGTAACAACACGTGTGTTACTATGCAAAACAAAAACACAACGACAAGAAGCACATGGCTTCTAACTCACGGGTAAAACACCTTTTGCCCTTAGCACCACAAGTGACAGCATCGGCAAGACCCGACCGGCTCGCGCACAAACTGAAAGGAGCCGAGCTTTACCTATCAAAGCCTGGAAAAGGTTACTTTGGAAGATGCTGATGACACGCTCGATGGAGTTCCGCAGCTGCCGATCCTCTGCCTGGCTCAGCTTGGAGCGGTATTCCTCCAGGAGGCGCAGGGCTCGCTGGGTATCTGCAAGCGGAGAGCAGACACACGACTGACCGGGGCGCACCGGGCACAGCACCGGGGATGCAACAAGCCCCCGGGGCCGGGACCGCCCCGGCGCGGCGGCTCCTTTGTTCGCAGCCGGGAGAGCGCGGGCGGGACGGTGCCCTCGGCGCGCCCGCGGCCCCGCGGCTCCCGCCGGCCGCCCCCCCGCCCGTCCAGCCGCGGCGGCGGCGGCTGTCAGCCGGCAGCCCCGGCGGCTCCGTTCCCGGCCGTGCGGCGCTCACCTTGCTTCCTGACGGGCATCGCGCCCCGCGCCCCCGCCCGGGGCTGCCCCGGGGCTCCGCCGCGCGGGCCGGGAGCGCGGCCCGGGGCAGCGCGGGGGGCGGCGCCCCCTGCCGGCCGGGCGCGGGGGGGCGGCGGCCGCCCCGCCGGACCGACCCCACCGCCCGGCGAGCGAGCGGCTCCGCGCGGGGCTCCCGCCGGCGCCGCCGCGGCGCCTCGGGGCGACGCGGGGCAAGCCGGGCCGGGCGGCGCCGGGCCGGACCGGGCGGGCGGGACAGCGCGGTGCAGGCGGCGCGGCGGACCGGAGCCGGGCCGGACGGGGCTGGGGCACTCCCGCCGCCTCCCGCCCGCACTGCTCGGAAATTCCAAACTTTCCAGCCAAAATGGCGGCCTGGAGGCTGGGGGAGCGCGCCCCCCCCACGTGACCGGGCCCGGCGGGCGCCCAATCAGGGCCCGGCGCGGGGCCGGTACCTTGGCGGGGGGGGGAGGAGGCAGGTGAGAGCTCCCCGCCTTAAAGGGGCCGCCCCGCCCCGCCCGCCGCGCCCGCACCGCGGGGCTCCAGCGCCGGACACCGGCACCGGGCACCGACACCGGGAACGCAATGGGAACCGGCCCCGGCGGAACCCGCCCCGAGCGTCCCCGCAGCCGATCGCCGCCGTCCCCGGCGCGCCGCTGGCGGTGCCCGGCGTGGGCTGCGGGAGGGCGGGGCGGTTCCAGGTGTGCCGGGTACCTGCGGTACCGCTTGTCCCTGTTCCACCGCGGGAGATTGTGGGCAACTCGCACCAAAAGCCCGTGATGGGACTGTGGGAGTGCCGGGCACGGAGCGGTCCTGCCCTGGAGAAGGGCGGATAGAGCCGTGCCCGGCTGCGGGGAGCCCGGAGCCGCGTTACGGCAGGGCAAGGGACAGACAGGAGGACAGAGATACCTCCTCCATGAGTAACACACGGAGCACTGGCACCCACCTGTTGCTGGGGCTTTTTTTCCCTCAGTCATCCTGGTGAAGACTAGGATGAGGAGGAAGGACTCGAGGAAAGATAAAGAAATAGGTTTGCCTCAGTTAACAGAGAGCATAAGGTCAGCATAAGGACATAATGGGAGAAAACATGAAAAGCCTTGCTTCCTGGAAAGTTTCAGCAATGGGCTGTATAGGCTGACATCGGAGACTGGTCAGAATCATGATAGTTCCTTTCTCAAAACTGGCATGGAAATGGCAAGGAGTTACCTCCAAAGGAAAACAGCTTGTTTCTTTGTAAGATGGCAAAGAGCTAACAGAGCATAGAAATGGGTGCCTTGAGTAGAAACATGAGCTAAATGGTCTTTGCAGCATATTCTATATACCCATTAAAAGGAAATGTATATTAAGGCTGGTGGATGTAGAGGTAACTCTTGTTCTAAGAGGGAATGTTAACTTATCTCTCAATCAGACGGGCAGAGCCTCTGATCTGATACACTTCAAGCCCTGTATGTATACACATATGAGAGGCAGAAAGAGACTTGAAAGTTCAAGGCAAATACTGCTGATATGATTTTTTTTTTTTTTTTTTTTGATCCAAGCTCACATTTCCATTTACACTTTTTAGACTGAAGCACAACTCAAAGTTTTCAAGAACTTACCCAAAGAACCTAAAAAGAGTCTCTGGGCAACTCTCACAAATTTGAAGTCAAAAATCAGAACCAGGTTTCTCTTTGGCAAAAACCTAATCTTAAGAAAACTTACACCATGACAGATCTAACCCAGATCTAGAAAAGGCCTCTCTCTTTCTCCCTCCCAATTGTCCTGTGTTTTGTTCTTTGATTTATGCCAGGAGTTTCTCCTGCTCCCAGAGCTATGTACTGTGAAAGTGTTCACACATCTCATTGAAGCAAGCAGAACATACATTTAGTGCTCACACACATTGCCCATTTTCCTCCTTTCTTGTTGTATTTTCATATCTCAGAATTTTGGCACCAGCTGGTACCAGTTCAGATATTTTGAAATGAAAGCAGGCTAAGAAGGGACATTGGCAGAAGCCTCCATCATCTGGCCTCATCAGTTTTCAGTGTTTACAACAGCAATAAATGTGCTGTAAAGGGGCAATAGCCCTCTTGATGTCAGAGGAATATATATACAGAGGGAGAGGAAGAACAATCTAAATTTAGCTAGCAGAAAAGAAACATCTGCAGCATTTTGGTTGGTTTTGCTGACTGACAAAAATGTATTATTACAAAACAAAAATAAAAGGTTGTTTTGGCTTTTTTTACTATTAAAGGAACCACCATAAAGAAACTACTTTTTCATACACAATATTTGATGTTTCCAAGTCTTTTTTTATTTTAAATAAGAGATAATCCCATTACATACGGTCACTGTGCTGGGGATAGAGAAATAATCCCATATATAACACCCTGAGACAGCATTTCTCACTTGTTACTAATGCTCTAGAAAAAAAAAAAAAGAAAACATCAAAGAGGGGGTCAGGGTGATGGATCAGCAAGTCAGGAAGCAATTAGGTGAGCTTTATTGTACCTCAGAGAAACGATGCTGGTTCCTGGCACTTCTGTTTCTGTTCTAGGAGTGTATTTGCTGATTGAAAGCAGTTGAACCAGAAAGCACAGAATTAAACTTCAGAATGAAAAGTAGGCTTGAAATTCCAGCACATATAGAAAATATCCCATGAATGGCAAATTACTTTCCTACTAGCAACATTGCAGCTACAGCCAGTGTTGCAAAACCATCCTGTGTTACACATTGTCTTTTTCAGGCTCCAGCTTTCAGGAAATTGTGTAGTTCCCTTGGAGGAAGGGAAAACTGAGTATGAAGCAGAGCATCATTTGTGCCACAACTTGAACGATATCATTTAAATCAAACCACTACAGGCAGCATACAGAAAAGCTTGTACTTAAATTGTGACTGATGTGGTCAGTGTAGAAGACAGCATCATGCTGTGCTTAACACGCCCTGGCTGTGCTCCAAAATGACCCTTGGCAGAGGAGCTCCAGGACAATTACACAAGGCAGCAGCCCATTGCCACTTTAGTCCTCAGGTGCATCTGAGGATGTGACCAATGGCCTTTTCTCGCTGCCCTCAGATTTCCCTTTAAAATCCCCTTTGCAGCTGCTGCCAGGAGCGTGTCTGGGGTGTTCTGCCTGGGGTGGTCTCTGGCAGGGACAGGCAGCTTGTTACAGCACTCGTACTGCTCAGGGGGATGTGTGATACAGGACCAGGCAGCTCTTGGCAGCAGGGAGGCCAGCACAGCACAAGCTTTTTCCCTGGAAAACCTTCTGTAACAGCCACCTGATCCTAGCCCATGCCATTTGTACATGGGGAAAAAGCAGCTTTGTGTCAGAGCCTCAGAACCCCAGTTTCATAAACTGTAGTGAAACAGAAACGATGTTTTCCCACTTGGGGAAACTGTGCCAGAACTTGTTGGCAGCTGCCTGCTCTGGCAAGTGATCATAGCAGTGAGCCCTGCCACAGATTTGTACCTGATCCCACAGCAGCTCCTACTCCTCAAAGCACTCCAGCTGCCACTTTGAAAATGGCTCTTTCTGCTTTAGAAATATCACCTGGCCAGCTGGCACCACACCACAGAGAACAAGAATGCTGTCAGGCTTCTTATGTTTTGGGGCAGTCACACTTTGGCCACAGGCAGGGCAGCAGGACATGGAGGGGTTTGACTTCATGCCAGCTACCTGGTGAACCCCTAAATCCCACTGGAGGCAGCTGACAACGTGGACTTCTCAAACTGGCAATGGCAGTGGATGTGTGGCAGATGATGTCCCACACAGTAACTGCAGAAGGATAATGAACTCAGAACAGGAGACTTCAAAAAACATTCCCTAGATTCACACACAATGTCAATCAACACAAGAACACCAAGAAAAAAAGGACTGCAGACATCATCACATGGCAAGAATTTACAGTTATTAGTATGGCCAAAAAAATACAGTAGTTACAAGCTGAGACAAATTCCATTACAACAGAAGGTGAAAAGATTATTAAATAAATACAGGTACATCTGTTCATAATTAAAGATGGACACTGGTGTATAAGGTGGAATGTTTCTAGAATACTATAATTATAGTATTAATTTTAGTAAAAAGAAATGCTGACTGTTGAAGAATAATGAGTAAAACTCAAGACTTTTTTATGTTGGGCTTACTAATGAAAGAAAACATAAGAACAATAAAATTGGTGATCTCTTAATTGTCAGATTTAGTGTCCAAAGTTACCAAATACTACTAGCAGCCGCCATATAAAGTAGATGATTTCCCTTATTCATTCAGAACGGAGAGTTGATGCTCATGAAAGGATCTCTGACAGCTGCAGAAAAGCTTTCACCTCCCTGCAAACTCAGTGCAATGCTTCACAGCTAACTGGGGAAGCAATGAAACTAATGAAGCCTCATTTCCCCTGCTTAACAAGGAATGAAGCCTGAGTGAAGTTAGCTTGCTCATTATGCCTCCACTCATCTGCATTCTCGGATATCTGATAAGTTTGTATCGTGTGCCACAGCCTCACCTTCCCGGAGCTGTCCTTTCAGAAGAGCACCTTTTCCTTATCATCTGTAATTTTGTGGGTTATCAGAGATGCAAACAACTTCTTGTGGAAGCATTCTACTTGAATGAAAACATGGAATGGTAAAGTGTCCTTTTTTCCCTGCAAAAGCTATTATATATGGAAAATTTTCATGAGGCCACAAAGACTGAAGGTACTCTGTGCAATACAGTCTGCAGTTACTCTGTCCCACAAGCCAATGAGACACGTGCCTGTCATAGGTGCTGCTAACAGCTGAAATACCAGCTCACTTGTGTCTATCAGCTTCACTCTCATAAATTAAAATAAGGTAAAATAAGTTGCTGCCTATTACATGGGGAAGGATCTGATCTTCAGTTGTTAAAATCAAAGTTTTATTTTAAAAAAACACTGTTCAGCAAATTTAATTAAGCCTACTCAATGGAATTCTTATGGGATCCTCTTACACATCTCTCCTTATTTAATTTTAATCTTTTTATTTTTTAGTACAGAGAAGTCAGTTTCCCCAGTAATACAATCTTCATAATTTTCATTTGTGAACTGTGTATCCAGTTTGTCCTCATAACTGAAACTTGTCTTAGGTTAATTTGATCTCCATCAGAACACAAGGATGCCTTTATTCTTAGCATTAGAGAGTCCAGCTGGGCATGGCTAGTAGATGAACGTGTTCCTATTTACAGGGAGAGTAAGAGAAAACTGGACTTCTTTTTGTCTAAAAGCCTATGTTTTTCCCCCATCATTGTGCAGTTTGTGGGTGCTGATGTTGTTTGAGCTCTTGTTCAATTAGGGATTGTATGCCACGTGTATACAGCAAATTCTTCTTTCTTTTGCTCTATTAATAACATTTATCTATTGGGTTTGGGACAGTTCACAATCCTACAGAAGAGTGAGTTTTACAACTCAGTCTCCAGTAACCTCAAGAACTAGAGCATTATGAGAAATATGAGACTTCTATTTCCTTATTTAGAATGTTTTCTTTAAATATATTTACCTAATGTATAGAAGAGTGCAATTACAATTTTTATAAACAATTAAAATTCAGTGCCTGTCTGCTAATGCTCCAACACCTTCTGGAAGGCTGCAAAACATCAAAAACAAAAGCATACAAAACAATATTAATTACAATTGTTAACAATTACTGCCAATATAACATGCATAAACCTAGACCATCTTCCTCCACACTTTCTATAATCAGGGCTGTGTTATATAATATCAGCTTAACAGCTTCTTAGTTGACTTCCTGATGTAAAGATAAACATCATTATATAACCTGCCTATTTTAACTTTCCCAGTCAAATTAAGCAGAGAGGTTGGTGTGTTGTATGAAGTGACTTTGTCTGTGTGAAAACCTGATGCAAGAAATAAACCTTCAAAGAGCACCTTAGAGGCCCTTGAGAAGTGTTTTCCTGGGAAGAAGGCAGCAGTTGCTGTGGGGTTTACCTTACCAAATGCTAAGGAGAGTGTTAAGAAAGTAAATGTGTGGATTTTTGTATGATCACATTACCCGATTAAAACAACAGCTACTAAAAATAAATTAAACTCCTCACATCCTATGAAAGTGTAACAGATGCCCCCAAAATAGCAAGGCACTCCAGACAAAGAACAAGAAAGGGCTATTAAACCTCACTGTGGGATTCAGACACAGGCTGTGTTTTCCTTTCTCCCAAAAAGGGCAGAAGCCCTTTCTATGGAAATAGAGTAAATAACATGCTTTTTCTTTATTTCTGTGGCACAGTCCCAGCACGCCTTGAAACAGAGCTGCTATCCATGGCTTGGTTTACTCTGCTGATTTTCACCACCCCTGGAGTACAAACTGTGTGCCTGAACCACGGGATCCAGCAGCCCAGCAAATGACATCACAGCATATCACATCAGGACACTTTTGTTTTCCCACCCCAAACAATGCAGTGTTTGTGGCAGGAAGAAAGGGACTGTGCCCAGCCTTGTGCCTCTTGCACAAGGGTGAGAGGTACGTGCTTTGCTCCCACCACATTGTTCATCATTTGTGCACCTGAAAAGACAAAGTCTTTGTATTTTGGGATTACAGACATGTGTACCTAGATTAGGTGAATGTGAAAAATAAAAAGGGAGTTAGGCAGTGATTTTTATAGGAATCAAAATCATACTTGTCAGAAAGTACCTTGTTTCAAAGCTAAAAGTCTCTCTCCAAATAAACTGTTTTACTGCAATGTATTGACGTTCTACTTCACACCAAACACTGAGTATTTCTGAACACTGCAGAAACACATGGAGTATGTGGAGCTCTTATAGTAACCCCTCTCTCTCCTGGAATGACAGACAGCTAAACTTGTTTAAAATTCCTTCTTCCTGTGCTAACACCTACATTTGAGCTCACCCAATAACTGGAGAAATACATTTCTGAGGATGATTAGCAGGGGCACAACCAGCAGACTGCTGGCTTGCCCTTCACAGATCGTGCCTCCATCTGTGGCATTGTCCCTGTTACTGGCTACAAGCTGGGCTATGGGTACACAGGGCCCAAGCCTCCCATTTCCTGCCCTGCCACACTCCCTGCTCCTTGAGACTGTGGAAGTTTTCTGCAGAGATCACTTGAGAGGAGGAGTTACTGGAGTCAGCATAAATTTGCCCTCCTGGCTCACTGGTGGTGAGCAGGTAATTGAATTATCAGGCACACCTTCCCTTTAATGGGTTTTTTCTCCTTGTTTGTGTAGAAGCTTTGGGAGGATAAAAGCAAATATGTACCACAGATATGTGAAGGAAAAGAGTGGTGTTGAAATGGAATCCAGCTGGAAAATTCAAGAAAAAAAGTTAGCCTTGTTTAGAATTTTATGAATAATTAAAGGGAGAGGCTGCCAGTGACTGAAGCTGAGGGGTGAGTCCTCCAGTGTCCCACTGAACAACTGCAGAGCTGGAACAGTGGAGAAGCCTGGGAAACTGTCCACTTGCAGGGCTCTGCTGATAAAGAGGACCTAGGGGCTGCAGGAGCTGCCCACAGTTAATGGATCCTGCCCTTCACTCCAGGAGTGAGCATTCAGTGGTGCTGAGATCCTGCAGTGTCCACACAGCTTTTCTGACATATTTTATTATGTGTTTAGGTGAAGAATATCTTCGTAAACCTGCCCTTTTTTCACAAAAGGCCTCTGTGCCTACTCTTACTGACTCTAAAAGAAGTTATCAGAGTTCAAAGTCCTGTTATTGGCTCACAAGCAGATTCTTGTTTGTCCTTTCAGTAAATTCTCTGCAATAGATAACTCATTTAAGCTTTGTTGCTTCTATATCACTTATCTTGCCCCAATTTCTTGATCAAACACTGTTGCAAATTGAGGTCAATGAAAATTTTTACATTTGCTGGTTGTAAGTTCCCAAGGAGCTTACACTAGATTCACAGAATCAGAACTACTTCTGAATACACTGAATGTTCTGCTGCTGCTGGCAAAGCTGCATGGACAGCTTGACTTCTCCAGATGAGTCTAAGGGTTCAGCTAGATGCTCCAGAAAGCTACAGGGAGGCTGGCTGCAATAATCAAACATGCACACTCAGAGACAACATGTACTGTAAGGCTATTTACTATTGATATTCCAGTGCTTCTATTCCTTTTGTTTGCTTTTTGTCCTCAAAATACAGCATTTCTGGAAGCAATCCATGAACCTTCCTTATTTTCAGATTTTCATTACTGGGGGAATCACAACTGTGATTTTTGGAAGGTAAGAAGTGTCACCACCAGAGGCTGTACCCCATTCCTGCTCAGAGCTGCTCCAACAGCAGAGAGGTTTGGGTAACGAGTCTGTCTGATACCAAAACTGACTCATAAGGACAAGGAAAGCTGGAAGACAGGTCTATGCTTGCAATTCTTGTCCCATTTTCCTGATAATTAGGAAATGTGGCCAAATAAAACATTAACTTGGTGGTGTGCAGGCCTCTGTCCTGGAATGGTTTGTATTTATGTATTTACTTAATGCTGAAATCAGCAAAGTTTCTTTAAATGAATGCAGAGACTATGTGGACTAAGAGGTAAAATATTTTCCTTTTTCTTTCACCAGTAAATATTTTATACTTCACAGAGACAGGCTTATAGAAGAAGCATGGGATGACATGAAAAGCTACGGCAAAAAGAAACACTGTGAAGTTGGAATAGTGTAGAGATCAAAGTCATACCAGGCAGAAGAGAGAGGCAAGAAACAAAAACAGTCAACAAAGGACAACTGTGAGCCCTTCCTAAGGCCATGAAAGGGGAAGATAATTGACAGGGAGCTCAGCAGTGAGATTTACAGCAGACAGGGCTGTACTAATAGCCCTGCACAAAACCTTAGTGAGACCTCACCTAGAGCTTCACATAACCATGGCCATCTGTGTTCAGCTAAGGTGAATTTGCAGAAGGTGGCAGAGCAGGAAATCTGGGGTTTCCAGAGTGGACAACCTCACAGGTACCTTCAGGTCAGAAAAGCTATTGAGCAAAAAAGAACAAAGGTTTCCCAGAAAGCTTCCTGGGACAAGAGCAGTGAGGTTTGGGGCTGCTTCCAACCAGAAAAGTGAAGACAAGTCACTGAGCTGGTTTCAAGGTAGGACTTGATGCAGTCACACATCACTATAGAGTGAACAGAGTAAAATGTTCCTCCCTGAGCACTTGGTGTCCTTTCACTTCCATCTCCTGGAGGCTTGGTGCCTTTCATCTCAGGTATTCACAGACTGGGCCATGTATTTAAACAGAAAAGCCAATTTCACAGCCAGATTTGGGCTGCATTTACATTGAAATTGTCCTATAATGAAGGAAAACGGTGTACAAAGACTTAGATTTTTGGGTTTGCTTCATTCCAGCACATTCTTTTTCATAAGGAGTTTCTCTTGGGCCTTTATTCTTGGCATTTCTGGGGTCCTCTGGTAGGTGGTTTGGACAGTGTTGTAGCAGCTTCAAGACAACTTGTTGAAAGTCAGGGGTCCTGAGGACATCTCTAACATATAAAACACTAGATAAGCTCCTCCAAGGTGAATGGGAGGGGACAGGATAAACCTTCTGATAGGTTTGGGCTTGGTTTTTTACTTCTTTATATTTAGTCCTATCAAAGATAGAACAGAAATCAGCTACTGACAAAGAACAGTATTCTGCTCACCAAAGCTGCTGAATTTACATTTCTGCTTTAGGACAGCTGAGAAATTCCAGGCTTCTGCACTAAGGGTAGGCTTAAGAGAAGAACTCAGTCCACCATCACTGGTCTGGATTCAAGGCAACTTCTCAGCTTCCTAATCAGAAACAGCTCAGTATTCTCACAGATCTCCTGGCATCATGCAGATGTAGAGCATGCCTCCTATTTCAAAAACTCACTAAGGATTTATTCAATTATTAATTAAAATCTCATTTGGTTACGATTATTGCATGCTGGAGGAAGCATCCAGTTTCATTGCAAACAGTTCCTTTAATCTCTCTGAAGACATTCCATCATGGAAAACAAAACTAGCAGTCCAAAGAAAGAAAACCTTATCATTATGTATGGCATTACAATACAATTCAGAAGGGATTATCTCTGTTTCTACTCTCTAACAATACTATGAAACATGCTGGCTGTGTTAATTATTGTTTGCTAAGGCTATTTATGCAGGGTACAACTTCAGTGTCGTTCCAGTGAATTTCTGATGCATCTTTGCCTCGGCAGATTTTATTTTTGCCTGCTTTGGCTAAATGTAACTAAAATGAAAATTTTGTGGCTAGTCTCTGCAGAGCAAGCCACATGCTCATATTTACATCAGAAGCAGCCCATACCTTCAAGGAATTAGCAATTGAGGTGCGCTAGTTTTTGTATCTGTGGCTAGAATTAGCTGCTAGATACCCATTGTGTTTATGTACAGGCCCAGAGAACTGGAAGCATCAAAGCAATGTTGCATGAGTACAAAGCAACCTCAGCTCTCACTTGATTCCTTAGGTGAACTCCTTGGAGTTTCTGCAGTTATTCAGGAAGAATTCAGTTCTGCTGCTCCCCTGCTCCTCACTGCCCCAGCACTGTGCTGTCCATGCAGGGCCACAGCCACAGGGAGGGACAGGAGGGCATCCAGCCCTCAGTCCTCCCTGTGCTGCACAAATGTCACTCCCCAAGCAGGATGGTGAGCAAACTATGTGGTCTAGCTCCCTGTAAGTTTAACTTTTCCACACAATACAAACACTTGCCGCTTTTTAAAATTTTGCAGAAGGTTATTTCTGTAAACTCTTTGGATGGGTGCAAAGTACTTTTGAGACTGTGGAAAACATAACACTCCCCTGCAGATTTTACCATCCCACACATGGACCAACTCCATTTCATTGCTGGTGGCTGCAGGGGAAAGCAGACTTCAGGCCCAGGCAGCCAGAATCCAATGCTTCACAAAGCATCTCTGCTAAAGAGAATAACTCCAGGAAAATCACTCCACAGCACCACAGTCAGAGTGAAATCATCAGCCTTGGTCCATGACAGTTTCAGCAGTGATATATATTGAAACCAGGACCATGGTTTTCATTTTATAGACCCCTAAAATCTTTTCAATATCTGTGCAGACCTGGGGAGTCATCTCTAAGGTCATTAAACAACAGGTTTGGTTTCTTAGTGCACTTTTATCATAAAAAATTTACAAAAGCAGTCCACCCTACAGAGGTCCACAGAGTGTTTGAGGAACACCACTCAGCTAGAAGGAAAGATGAGGTGGCATTTAGGAAGTGCAAATGAGTCCCTGCTGGTCTGTGGATGGGGTAGCACAAGCCAGCAGGGATCCAGAGTGCCCAGCCTTATCATTTCTATCTCAAGCTCGCTGCTCCTGGTAGCCTCTTCACCTTGGAAAACTGTAAGGAGACACCACCATTCCCCAGGAGTTACTGAGAGGCTCAGCCGGAGACCAAGCTCCCCTAAATAGCCAAGATCAGTTAAGCTCTGGGCTGACCAAGAAGCAGCTTCAGGAGTGCCCCTGAGGCACAGGAACAGCTGGGCAGGGAGCAGGTACTGAGATGTGCTGGGTGACACAGCTGGGAGCAGCTGGGCAGGGCACAGGTACTGAGATGACTCAGACACAGCTGGGCAGGGCACAGGTACTGAGATGACACAGACACAGCTGGGCACAGCTGGGCAGGGCACAGGTACTGAGATGACACAGACACAGCTGGGCAGGGAGCAGGTACTGAGATGACACAGACACAGCTGGGCACAGCTGGGCAGGGCGCAGGTGCTGAGATAACACAGACACAGCTGGGCACATCTGGGCACAGCTGGGCAGGGCGCAGGTGCTGAGATGACACAGGCACAGCTGGGCACAGCTGGGCACAGCTGGGCAGGGCGCAGGTGCTGAGATGACACAGACACAGCTGGGCAGGGAGCAGGTACTGAGATGACACAGACACAGCTGGGCACAGCTGGGCAGGGCGCAGGTGCTGAGATAACACAGACACAGCTGGGCACATCTGGGCACAGCTGGGCAGGGCGCAGGTGCTGAGATGACACAGGCACAGCTGGGCACAGCTGGGCACAGCTGGGCAGGGCGCAGGTGCTGAGATGACACAGACACAGCTGGGCAGGGAGCAGGTACTGAGATGACACAGACACAGCTGACACAGAGCTGCCCCAGGGCTGGCAGGGCAGCAGGGGCTCTTGGGAACTGCCAGAGGCTTGCTGGGACACAGGCAGCCACCAGAGCATTCCTTTTGCTCTAAGCAGCAACAGACTCTGCCAGAAACAACCTCTAAACTTTCTTCTTCTCACTAAGGAGTACATTACATGGGCTTAGATCTGTCATACTGATCCTTCCAGCAGCCCTTGCAGAACAAACCTTCCTAAGAACAACCACTCAGCTCGTTTCTGTTGCTTGTGCAAAAACATACATTCAGATAGGAAATTTTGTCTCTACTTATTCATCTTCTTATTCCTCCTCTTATCAGCTAGCACACTGCTGCCAGGATTTCCAGCAGCTGCCTTTTCAGTGGTGAGTTTCCATCTGCAGGCAGAACAGCAGTGCTGTGTCAGGGGCTCACCACCCCAGAATCCCGAAGTAGCTTCCAGTGAAGCCTTCTCTTGAAGCTCTCCTGTCCTCTCATGCTCCTTTAGCTCTGCTCTTCACATTCCTGACCTATTTCTATGGAACACACCTCCTACATTTTGCATACATACACGTGTATACATATACATGCTGCATACACTACCTACCAGTATATATACCTTGTAGCTCACTGAAATATTATTAAAACTCATATTTTACCAATAGTGTTTGACTAAACACTATACAGCAAGTTATCCAGGTTTACTATTTTGAAAATATCATGGGGTTCTTTTGTTATTCTATAGAGTGAATTTTTTTAAACAGAACCAGTCAGAATGAAGGGTGGGAGGGGTATAAATTAGCAGTGCTTTTGTTTGCAGCTTTCCAGGTCACACATGCTTCTCAACAATGCAGAAGCAGGAACATCCCTGCCTGTACAGAGCAGCATTTTGGGATGGGTGAATAAAGCAGCACATTCTCTCACAGAGGGTGAAGTGTCCTGATTGTTTGTTTTAATGAACATTATGGGCAATTTTACTAAGGTAAATTACAACAAGAAGTTCTCTACAAACTCACAAGCTTCCAGCTGTACAAAACACTCATATGTACCTCTGGCAATTGTTCTGGCTCTACAAGGCCACAGAATCACCATTTGGTTGCAGAATACTTCCAAAGAGACATAGATGTTTTTAGTGCAAACAGCCAGCTCACACACTCCATGGCAGAACAGCCAATCTACACATTCCTTCCCCTTCAACTGCTTGTGAGATTATTCTGTTAAACACCCAACACTGCCTGCATTTGGGCTACAGCTGCAAAAGTAGCTGTTTCAGGCAGGCTGGTTACATCATTCCATGCTGCTGCAGCAAGCCTTGGGGCTGCTGTTTTTAATTTGGGCTATAATGCATCTTCAGGGCTGGCCCATCACAGAGGAAAGAGAAAGAACTGTCTTTTCTCTACTTTTGTCAGCAAAAGCAATAGGCAAAGTTTACACATCACCTGTGCTGTCCTGAGGCAGCAAAATCATCTTGTCACGAGATGGATAAAGGGCAGATAGACTTGTCTGAGGCTGGATCCCTGCAGCTGAGGAGCTGAAGGCACACGAAGGCAGACATCTATCCTGAGCCCTTCTGCCCTGGGTCAGCCCCCAGAACCCCTGAGTGACCCAAGTGTGCTCCCTCTGTGCCATTCCTCAGTGCTGCCAAGTCTTGTCAGGGGCCCCCAAAGTCCTCCCATCCCACTGGAGGCAGCACTGCAGCTGCCCTTGGACACAGAAACAGCCCAAGGTCAGCAGTGATCAGGTATGGCCCTGCCAGAGCAGAAAAAAGGGTGGAAGCCCAAGTGTGTTGGACTTCCTGCTCCTAAAGCCCTTCTTTCAAAAGGGTCTCACATTTTCAGTTTAATCCCATCCCCAGACAGCTGCAGCCAGTGCTCTGCTCTCATCAAGATTCAATTTCCTTCAAAATAAGAAGTGTCAGTGTATTACCACCCATGAAACTAAAAACAGACTTGAAAAAAAATTACATATGTAAATCCTCATATATAACTGTCTAAAGTTCTTAAGAGATTGCATGGGAAAGAGAGGTGGAAATTTCACAGATTTTCAGATGACTCAAGGGGCATCCAAACAGTGAATGTGACTCATGGAGTGCGTGGGCACTCCAGGTATGTGGGAAGGACTCTGGGAGCCATATGGTTTCCTGCAGGAGCTGAATATCAGCACAAGCAGTGCTGGGGAGAAAAAAAAAAAAAGTGATGTTTTATCACATAACAAGCTACTTAGGCACTGTCTGTCCAAGAATTGCTAATGCAGGGGAGCCTGGGGAGGGCTGGCTCCCACCAGCACTGCAGAGTGGCATGGCTCCTTTAAAGAGTGGGATCTGCTTACAGGAAACTCTTTAGAACACAATGAAATTTAAGGGGGTGAGAGGCAATTATATTCCAAAATAATTTGATTTTGTTGAAACTGGTCTTTGAAGACCTCTCTATAGGAGGCCACAATCTGGCAGGAAAGGAGCATTATATGGGACCCTGGCAATATTTAGGCTTTGTGAAAGCAGCTGGAAGCAATTCCATCTGAACTCTAATAATGTTTAAAAATGCACAGCCGAGCTTGGAACCAGAGCAGGACACCTACCCCACAGAGCCAAAGGAGCTGTACCTGCTTAGCTGTGTCTAAATGTGCAATTCTACAATTAAATACTCAGGTGAGCTCCTCCAGCCCAAGAAGGGACATGCTGCAGTTGTCCCTTCCTGGCACTGCACAGCACAGACCCCCTCTCTGCTGAGGGTGAGGGAAGTATGGAAAGCTGCTACACCACCAGGGAGGTCAGTACCCACCTCCCACCTCTCCCAAGAGCCACAAGAATTTACAAGGTTGTTTCCCTTCAGGGGAGAGGAACAAGGAGGTAAAGCAGAGACTTTGTGGATTTTGTGGCTTTACGCAAGGAGCATGAGCAGAGCAGAACCTTGACAACCATAAGTGTGAAAGAGTGAGTGTGTCTGAGTGAGTGTGATTGTGTGAAAGTGTGTCTGAGTGTGTTTCAGAGTGTGTGTGAGTGTCATGTTGACAGCTGCAGCCTGTCATTCATTTCCAGCAAGGCAAAAGGAAATTGAAGAAAAAGAGTGGATATTTTTCCCAATATTGTTCCTATAGCAAATTCTTCCCCCATTCTGGAGCCCAAAAAGAAACTGAAAAGGAGGGGTTAAATACCAGCTATGGTTATGACACTCAAAAAGGAGACTATTTTTAGTTAACAGTCAGTTTCAATGCAGCACAGAATCTGGTGGACATGGTGCATTTGCTCATACAGCTTCAGTCTCACTTCTGACATGAGCAGGAGAGAGGTGAGAAAACCAGAATGAATTCATGTTTATTTTGTCAGCCAAAGGTACCTGGGGCCTGAATCCTGCTTTGGATCTAATGGCATTGAGTGCCAGGAGATGGGACATCCTTACTGATGCTCACAGCAAACCTGATCTCTGCAGAGCTGGGGTCACACCTTCCCTGCACAGCACAGGTCCTTGGAGTCCCTCTCCAAAGAAAACTCCCACAAAACATGGGGCCTGTTCTACCTGGAAGCTTGAAAAGCTTGGGGAAAGCCTGTGGAGGGATGGAAATTGCCTTTTGAGATCTGTGCTAAAGAGAAAATCAGCCTGTGGCATTTACCCAGGGCATGAGCATCTCTGTGGCTTTCAAAGTGGAAAACCTCACCAAAGTGGAGGAAACCCAGAGAGCATAAAGTAATGCTCTGTTCTGGGAGTGAGAATATTCCTGATAAACACATGTAGAGGAGGTGAGTGCTGCTTTTACATTATAGCAGCTTCAGTGAAGTAAAAGACAGAGACAACCATCTTGATCTAATAATACATGGGGAAAACTGGAATGACAGAAATAAAACACCAGTCTCTGGGCTGTCAGAATATCTATGCTGATATGGGAACAGGCAGGAAGACAGCAGAGAGGGAGAACAGGCTACAGAAACTGTGATCAACCATGAAAATCTCCTTCCAGAAGCTGTTCAGAAAGTACAGACACTGAGTAGTGAGCTCCATGTTCAGAGGCTGATTTGGATGCCTATCCACTACATCCTGTTGGCCTCTGCAGGAGCAGCATTCTCTACTTTGAGATTCATTGCTGATACTGCACTGGCAGGAGTCTTTCAGAGCATTGCTGCTCCATCTTTAATTAGTGGATGTAGAGAACATGGATTAGGGGGTCTCTCTTCCAGCTACCTGGACAACTAACTATGGCACCTTAAAACCTTGAAATTACTGGACAATTAAGGTAAAAATGGAGACATTTTCTCACAGATCTGCTTGGACCTGACCTGTCTCCCAGCAGTGGGCAGGGAGGGATGAGGGAAATACTCTGGTGTGGGAAAGAGATATTGTGCCATGTATTACCCCTTGTCCTGTCCCAAAAGGAGCTGCCTCCTGGCTGCCTTTCTCTGGCACATCACAGATGCCCTTGTCATCTGCCATCTGGGCCAGTTTATATCCAGGACACTTCAGGCACACCAGCAAAAACAAGGCAGTTGCCAGCAGTGTGTGCAGTGAGCACAAGCTCAGGTGCTACATGCAGTTCACTGGTAGTGAATGCACTTTATGCTTCATTCTTGACTTGGCAAGATCAAGCGTTGTGGAAGCAAGTCAAGCACTACTAAATAGACAAGCCCTGAAAGTCTTGTGTAGCTTTTAGATGTTAATCTTTTCCCAGAATAAGCAATTAATTAATTTGAATTTAACAAGGTAAAGATGTCTGTGTAAGAGCTTGAACATAACTGATCATGAAATAAATGTAATCTAATTCTGTCTCACTGATACTGCAATTATGTGCACAAGCAGCTGGCTGGTCAGCTGGATCCCTGCCTGCACTGGAGGGGCAGAGCACTGAGCTCTGCTCCAGGGGTGCCACATTCCCTAAGCAGAACCTGGAATCCCAGAGACGTCCCCAGTGCAATGAGGATCAGCTGGAGGGGTTTCACTACAGCAGCACAGCCCAGGAAGGGCAGAAGTGGAGGGTGAGAAGGGATGTCAGATCTTTGTAAGGGAAAATTCAACTGAAGTTTAGTAGGTCCCTGGATGGAGGCTCAGGTGCTCTAGGTGATTCCAGGTGCTCTTTCTATCATGAGGAAAAGTGAGAGAAATGCCAGGTTGGGGTAGAAAGGCAGTGGGCATGCTGTGATCCTCCCTGGGGATCTGTGGGGGGGTCAGGCCGGCCTGCACCTCACTGCTGGGAGCAGCCCAGGAGCACCCACCTTGCAGCTGGTCAGGCTGGCACAGGGGTCACACATGGACAGATGGCAGCACACAGAGCAGGTTTCTGTGGGACACCAGGACCTCTGGGCTGTCTTCTTCTGCACTCCCAGTGGTGACTTTGCCTTGGGGAACAAGCCCTGCAGACACCCCAAGCCTGCTGCTGCACAGAAAAGTGCTCTCTGTGTGTCTGTGCAAGACATTGCTACTGTGGCTTTGGGTGCTGTGAAAAAGATCAGAGGAGCCTGTGATGTGGGCAAAAGATTTCTCTTGCAACCTCTGTGGCAAGTTAATTGCTGTTGATTACAAACCCAGTGCCATCCTGTTAATTTGCAACACAGGACAACAGCCATTAAAGAGAGCAGTGCTCCCCAAGCACAAAATTCTCACATTATTGAACAGCATGGGATGGAGCTGTTTAAGAAACAAATAGCATGCACACCTGGTAAGAGCCAGGAGGACTGGAGAGACAGATAACAGCTACTTGATTAGAAACAGGAGGTGTTACACTCCATCAGATCTTCTGCAGCAGCAGCTTGCTCTCACAAAGGCCAGGTCCCTGCTGCTCTGGGCAGTGCAGGCAGAAGAGCTGTGCCCTGCTCAGGAGCCCATGGTGCAGCTGAACCTCTGGGCTGTCTCTCATCTGTACTGCAGGAGCAGGCCTGTCCCTGTATGTTGGCAAGGCAAGGAGCAGGAAGGAGGTGACCTGAGTGAAAAAGTGATTGGAGCAAGGCCAGCAGCAGAGCCACTTGCCAGGCTCCATTGGATGCATGACCAAGACCTGGACACAGTGCCCCAGGTTTCCTCCAGGGCAGGGACAGTTCACTTGTAGCTGGGCAAAAGTTTCCAGCCTTTATGCAAAACATCCTTTCAGGTAACACCCTTCAAAATTCTGTCAGAGCAAGAGAAAATGCTGCAACTCCTGAGTTAGAGCCTCCAATAGCTCTGCCAGAAGGACAAAAAAGGGGAATGGGATAAATGCAAGCTGCATCAAAGGAGGACAGGAGACATACATTGTCTATAAGTTTTGATACCCTGGACATATGCTCAGGCAAGCTTGACAAGTTCTCTTTCACCTCATCTTGTGAACAGGGACATTTCCTACTGCTGAGAGAAAAACAATCACATCTATACAGGCTGGCTGACAGCTCCTTATTCTAACACCACAATAAAGGATTGCTTTATATAACACTCATATACTCAAAGGTGGGGTTTGTAGCAAATGAGTTTTACATTATTTTCTGTGATTCAAATTCATTACATCACATATGCAGCTCTGCAGCATGCCTGCCTTCTCCCTAAACTTAGACTGTCCCTTTCCAGAGGAATGTGGGCAAGAGCAGCTCTACTGATCTGCAGATTGCTTTGTGGCTGTCCCTGATGGATGATGGTGACATAAGCTGCCTGTCTTGGGGATTTCACAAAGCTGAAGCTTGGAAGGCTGAGCCACACAGAGGAAGCGTCAAAGCACCCAGGAGCCCAAAATAGGAAGGAGAAGGAGGCGCGTGGACTGAAGTGGCTCAGAAGCACCAGATCTGGACAGCAGATTAAATATAAATTGCTGTGAATGTAAGGTTGGTCTGAACCAGCTCCAGCAAGACAGGAATGAGGTGACCTGCAGAATACTGCAGGCACAGAGAGCAGAGTGCTCATAAGTAAAAATACCTCCCCCCTCTTTCCCCTGCAACCAAAGCAAGAAATCCCAAAGCAAAGTCTCGTTCAGTTGAAAGCTATTGTACTGAAAATATTTTGGAGCAATTGGAAAAAGTAAGTTTTGAAGCAGTAAAACACAGGGAACAGTAACCAGACAGGAAAGAAGCCAAGTGAGTAGGAAGGGTCCTGATGTATTCTGAAAGCACTGATTGCTACGTTCTACACAATCAAAGGGATCTGGAGTGACACCCAGATACAAACAAGGCTTGCACAGCTCCAGTGGGAATCAAAGTACAGTTTCATCCTCAGTTACAGACATTGCTAAGATTACTGCAGCTGGGAGTGAGGGCGTGCAGCTGCAGAACCCCTGTAGGGATGGATCATCAACCTGTTCAGGTTGACATTCAGAAAAAAAACAGAAATATAAAAAACCAGAACATCCAGATATCAAAATTCAATATTGCTACTATATTCTCACATGAAGCTGGGGCGACAGCATGCAGGTGTGTTTTATGGATGTGTGTGAAAAGGGCAGGGAAGAAATCACTGAACTGCTGTTGTCACGTTCAGGGATGACTGACAGAGTTCAGGAAGAGGAAGTGCTCATCATCCCTGCCAAGCTGTATGTGAACAGCAGTGAGAAATGCTGTCATTCCAATGCTAAATCCAAAACAACACATTCACCTTTAATCTACTGCATTTTAAAAAGCATTAGTCAGATTGGCACATGACGCTGGTTACCCCAGGAGGAACAGTAAGTAAAGCTTAGAGGCTTCTAAGCAGTTTATGGGCTGCACGTTATGCTCCAGTGCCTCCTCCAAGTAAAAACCCACAGAACCCTTCATCCCCAGCACCTGCAGGAACAGAACTGACAAGAAACCTCTAAATAAAAACCCACAGAACCCTTCATCCCCAGCACCTGCAGGAGCAGAACTGACAAGAAGCCACGCAAGGAGCTGACACAAGTCACAGGGTCAGCACCCAGCCCAGAGGCAGTGCCTGGCAGCAGAGCAGATGTCCCTGCCAGGCTGTCCCACCACCACCACAGGCACTTTAACACCTTGCTTGCTGACTCTGCTCCTGCATCAGCATGTGACACCTCCAGGACTGTACATCTATCCCTGCCCCACACACCACAGTCACTCTGGACTCTGTGGTTCACTGCCCCTGAGATCAAGGGAGTTCATATCTGTGTGAGATCCTGGGTAAGTAGGTAGAAGTGCACAGTCACAAAAGCATGGTGGAGAAAATAATCCCAGTAGGAACTGGGGGAGACTCCCAGCATGGAACCAGCTCCTGCCTGGCTCCTCTGTTGGGGATGACTGGACACAATTCCCTTTGCAGATCAATGTTATTCATATGTAAATCAAAAGCTGTTCAAAGGCTTCTGTTGAATTCCTGATTCCCCCTGACTCTGGCTTTCACTTTTTCCTCTTTATGCCAAGAGCTTAGTCAGAAGTCTTTTAAATCACTGGAAACATCTCAATTAAGTTATTAACCAGAATGTGAATGTCTGCAAACTGCAGCAAGGGAAGGCTTTGGCTGTCCAGGTTTGAGGTAGCTGGTGTGCTATTAATTTTTGGCTAAAGCTGACAAGAGAGGAGGCTAAAACCAGCTGTGATCCTCTCTGCCAGCCCTTCCAAGGACACAGCAGCCACTAAGGTTGCACTGTGCCCACATAATCACAGACACCACATGGCTGTGTGGGGAGGCTTGAATTCCCTCTGTTAAGGGAAGGAATTACACAGGAGGTGGTTTTTACATCCTTAGAGGCAACTTGGCAAGCCCCAAAAACGCTTTGTTCTGCAGGCAAGGCTTTGTAGGAGTGCCCCATCACCTGATCCGCATGAATGGGCCTTTTCCTCCTTAAGCTTCACTCCCAGCTGCTGGACCATGAACTGCTGAGCCCTGGCTGAAGGGGCAGGGCTGATGGAGGCAGGAGAGCCAAGGACTTAAGCTGTCACCAGTCAGTGAACAGGAGAGCAGAGATTTATCTGCCTCTGAAACAGAGACAAAGGGAGGATGATTACAGAGTGAAGGGAGTGCAGAGAGACAGAGACAGGAGATTGCAGTGCCATGGGATACATGGAACCCTTCAGAGACACACATGGTGATGTATGCTCCAGCATACCCTGGCAGAGCTTGTGAAAAGGCTGTGGATAGCAATAAATTACCATCAATTGAGCACAAACTAATTTACAACAAACCTCTAAGAAACATGGTCCCAGATTCCCAATTCCAAAAGGCAAATTGATCATCTCTAGGAAATGAGAGATCAGCTAAGCTGAGGAATTCAAGACCAAAAGTGGAAGAAGAGCTATTATTAAGCTGCTGTGGTACTTGTATCTCATGCAAAAGAGGTAAAGGGTCTGAAGCAGCACAGCAGCCAAAGGCACACTTAACCCCCTCAGAAGAGCAGTTGGAGCATGCAGAAATTCCAGTGGAATAGGGAGTAAGAGCAAAGGCACCAATACACAGGGCAGGTCAAAAGCATCTGGCTATCACCTCCGGCAATCCTCAGACCAAATGACACCTCACAGGAGGTAATACACAAACAGACAAGTTTAGTCAGCTACATGAGAAAAAGTAGATCAAAGGAAGGAGGAGGGAGGGTCTTTCTACAGAGAAAATGGAGTAAATGCTAATTTCAGGATGGCCCCAAGCTAAGTTAACTCTTTGCCTTACTATTCAATATAGAACCAATAATGTTGGATATGATGTAAGAAGCAAGATGGATAATGTGATAAACACTCATTCACCATTTTTCAGCCCATTTTCAGGGGGAAATAAACATAGTTTTGCTTACTGGAGTGGACTGACATAAGAGGCTGCAGAAAGAGCAAGGTTTGAGCACATCTGGGACATTGGGATGCGATTAAGGAAACGCAAAACAATATCTGATCTTAAGAAGGGAGAAGTGATAAGGAAAGGTTGAGGCTTGGTAGTTGAACTGCAGTAGAAAGCCAGACCTTAAAACAAATTTTGAAATAGTACAAGATAATGAAGCACACAGTAGCAATAAATGTGGACTTTGCAAAGAGGAATTTTGTCAGACTTTGTTCTTTCTTCCTTTGAAAGTCAAATGAAGACTTGGAGCTCATCTCTTTGGACTTCAGAGAAGCAGCTGACATGGCGTCAAAGGAGGATTAACAAACTGAAGAGGCTTCTGCTAAAAGGCAAAGAACAGAAATGAACTGGCTACAAGGGAGGAAACAGAAACAAGTGTTGAGAGAGGCAGGATGAGCCTGAAGAGGAATCACTGTCGCAGGTCCATAAGGGTCTGCTGTCAAGTCTGATATGTGGTTTGTGTCTCTGGCACAAGAGAAGTCTGCTCTTGCTGCTCACATTCAGGAGAGCTGGATTACTTTCAGCAGACATGAAAGAGCACACCAGCAGGAAACCAGCCTGCTCTAGCAAGGACTACATGACTGGACAGTTCTGCAAAACACAACAGGAGAGACCTCATTCCTCTGTAGAACACACCAGAGAGGAAACAGTTCAGCCACCAGGAGCAGCAGCAGCCAGGCTGGCTGGGGTGCACAGCAGCCCTCCCAGCACTGGGACAGCAGGGCAAGAAGCCAAACTCGTTTCCAGATCAAAAGGGATTCACTTGTGAGGAGCAGCAGACAGGGCAGGATAATGGGTGCAGTCCAAGACACCCACACCAGCAAAGCCCTCCCTCTCCCTAGAAACGCCACTCCTCTCCTGCTGCCTGCTTCTCTCCTCCTCTGGAGCTCCACTTCAGACTGTGCCAAGTGCTTGTATGGCCACAGTACCTGCAGCACTGCCAGGAAGAGCTGGGAGCTGGCAGAGGTGCCCTGGTGCTGCCAGGACAGACCCCTGGTGACAGCAGGTGCCCCAGGAGCAGCAGCTCAGGGTAATTCAGGAGCATTTCTAGCAGCATTAGTCACCACCCTTGTCCTGACATATTCTGGCTGTCTGGCCAAGTTAATGACACAGACATTGCTTCATGGTGGTCAAATCTCTTGGCTCATAAAACAGTAGTTGGAGAGTTGGAGTTTCCTGCCTTTCATAAAAGCCAGGAGCCCTTCACCCTCCAGCTCATTCATGGAAGATAAAAATCTTTGGCACAAACTCTTGCCTCACTTGGAGGGTAATTACATTGTTCAGGCTCTGCAGAGCACTCGATACATCTCTGCCCTGTTAATCTCCAGCAAAGGCTGTGACTGATGTGGCTGAGTACCAGCCAGGCACTGCCAGCTCAGGTGGAGAGGAGGCTCTTCACCCATGTGTTCTTTTTCTCTGCCATCTCCACAGCCAGCAACATGCAGTGAAATTTAACAAACCCAGCCTGTCATTCTGCCTCTTGCATCTCTACCCTGTCTCCTCACCACTGGAGGCATGCCCAGAGTTCTGCAGCACCGAGGAAGGCCGTGACTTCTTCAGCAAGGGTGGGAAAAGCAATGGGACCCAAAGGTGCCTTGGCTGGGTGCAGAAGGTGAAATGAGCATGTATCAGGGAACTGTTCCCAGAAACACCAGTGCCTGTAAGCACTAAAAGTGCCTGGACCCCCTGGTTTTCCTTGGGGACTGCACACAGCCATGGTGAGAGCCAGCCAGAATCAGGTGTGTCCCTCTGTTCTGTGAGATAATGGCACCACGCCACTGAAGTCAGTACAGTTCAAAGAAATTAAGCAGCACAATTTTAATTAAAATTGTAAACTAATTAACTAATGAACTAATGTTCCCAAGGGACATGGTAAAATATCTATTGCTGAGGCTTCACAGCAAGGCTAATTGCATAGCCAGAAAATTAAAAATCCTTGGTTTGAAACAACTGTGGGAACTGTGCAGAGAACTCTGTGTCTCCTTCAGACACCAGACTTCCCAACACATTTACCCACCCAGTCCTTTTTCCTCACAGCTTGCTGCAGATATTCACCAGCCATTCCCCCATCACTATTTAACTAATGAGCTCATAGAGTCTGTCCAGCCCTCATCCTAAAGCTATATCCCCTTTGGAGCCATCACCTTGTCCCTGGGAGTCTGCAGAGTTCATTTTAAGCTGCTGCTGCCTGCTAGTGGTGCAGTGCTTTGTGTCAGGCCAGCAGCAAAAAAGACTTTTGCTATCACAATATTTAGAAGTGTAGTCAGTCATGACTGTGCCTTTGTGATTCAGAATTACCAAAATGAGCAGAAAAGCAGAGTTCTACAAAAAAACCTCAGATATTCAGAAAGGGATTTGATCTAAGCAGGGCCATTCTGGGTGTCCCCACACAGTCCTATAGCCACCCCAGCAGTGCCACAATGAGAGCAGGAGCACCAGCCCCTTGGGTTTTTGCTCCACCAACACTGGTCCTTTCAGAGGCTGAACAGTGCAATTCACTGCTGGTAATAACGATGAAAACATCAGCACCTCTGCTCTATTAGACAGCCACAAGGACACCAAGTACTGCTCAGCCAGTGTGGCTTTTGTCAGGGTAGCAAAGAACTCCTGCACTTCTCCTACAACGTTGAGTTCTCAGTGTCTGCAGCTCAGCCAGCCTGGGCAGCAATACTGGCACCACCACATGCCCAGGGAGGGGAGCTGAGCTTCCCCAGCCTTCCCTGGTGCTGCCCACACCAGCTTTCTTCAGCTCTTGAAGGCACAGGACATAAATGGAGAGGCTGCATTCAGCTCATGAAGCTGGTGGGAGGTTACCCACAGGGTCTGAGCACCAGGACATTTTGCCCTTGCAGTGGGGCAGCTCAGCAGAGGAAGCTCTGGTCACCACCTGTATGTGCCTGTGGCACTTGGCCTTCAGTTATTCCGGGCCTTCAAGCCCTTCAGTTCAAGCAGCAGCCCCAAGCTGTGTCCCCCAAAGCTCTCAACATCTGCCAAAGCTCTCCATGCCTGTGATACCACTCAGCTTCAGCTCTTCCAGGTAAAAGAATGAAGCCACAGTGAAATCCATAAATGAATGCTGCTCACAGTCTATAAACCCAACAATCTGGAACAACTTTCCTACCTCCCAAATCCTGTCTCTTGGTAAAGCCCCAGCTCCTGCAGGCTAGCAGTCTCCATCCTTCACAGTCACTGTGAAACTGCCAAACAACAGTTTTGGAAAGGTTGCAGCAGGGATCAGAGGAACCCAACAGGGACACTACAACCAGTGTTGATAAAGTGGCAGCTGGACATCCAGGGACATATCAGAGGAGAGACACCTCTGTCCCAGCCATTACTGCAGAGCAACACCCACCCTGCAGGAACAGTCCTTGGAAAGGCAGAGGGGAGCTCAGGCATGCCAAAAGGCTTCCACAGGGGAAAAAAAACACCCTATCTGCATTTCTGTTGTGTACTTGTTGTTGCCTGTCATGGATCAAGGGTTGGAGCGTCCCACCTGCTCCATCTGGACTCCCTGGGGACAGGACTGGAGGAGGGGAAGATGAGCATTATTGCAGCAACAGCCAGAAACCAAAGCAATCTGGTCCCCTGCTCCCCAAACAGGACGGAATTTTTCTCACAGAAGGCTAGGGCAGGAGGGAACTGGAAATTACAATTTTGGTTCTAAATCCATGATGAGATTTCTTTCACTTAGAGGAGCAATTACATAAACACTTCTCAGAAAAGACTAATTTGCTGCTCTTTTCAGGAGCCAGTAGAGAGATGCATGTGCAGCATTTGGGGCAGAGCAAGGGTTTGTCCTGGCTCATCATCCTCCCCTGCAAGCACCACAGCCTTTCTCTGTTCTGCTGCCCATTAATTCCCTGCAGCACCTGCCTTGCACTCAGCAGGAATGACCTCAACAGAGACCTCTGGAAACATCTGGGTAGCAAAATGACACATGGTTGTTCTTTTTGGTAAAAGAACAATCTTGAGAAATAATAAACACTCAATTTAATTGAGAAGCTTAGTTTTATATTCATGTCTCCTCTAGTAATTGTGTTCACAGAATTGCATATCTCAAAGCATCTTTGTTCTTCTATTTCCCTTCTTGTGCATGTACTTCAGCCATGGTTATAACTCACTGCAGTGCCAGCTGAATTAACACTGAAATATTTGCACAGTGTCAAAACAGCAAACCTCCTGGAGAAGCAGAAAAATATTCAAATGGGTGATTTTTTCAAGTGACCTATTTATCCAGTAAAAAATTTTTGTGATGTGGAAAGTTATTAAAAACAAGTTTTCATATGTAAATTCACATTAATAACTTCAAGTTTTACCCCCAATTCTCTTTTTAATTTTTGTCTGAAGCAGCAATTCCTTGGCATAATCAGTACAACTTGATTCTGGTCTGTCATCTACATGAGAAGGGAACAGGTAGAGAAACAGCTTTGAGTGAATCACCAAAAGCTTCCTGATTTACCTCCTACCAGAAACACAAAGAAAAACCAAGGACATCATGAGCACATGCAAAAACTTTTCTACCAGTTGACTTTAAAAAACACAACAGGATCATACTGGTTCAGTGGGACAGATCTTAAAAGTAGAACCTAGAAAATACCCTTTAAATACATGCTAATAATACTTGAAATATGAGTCAGTGTACCAAGCAGTAAAAAAAAAATCTCAAAACAACCACATTTGAAGGCAACAGGAGCTGAGGGTTTATCATCTCTGAAGGTGGATGCTTTTTGAGACTACCAAGTGGGTACACAAAGCCAGCTGGGGACCCAGGTTAGGAGATGGTGCCAACTGGCACAGTCTCCAACCAGATAAATCTGAATCAAGACTTAGCTTCACCCCATAGTCAGCATAACCTCATCTTTTTCATATAAAACATCTCCCCCCTCCAGCCTTGGCTCTCCAGGGCCAAGAGCAGCGGCAGATTGTTCACCTGCACTCCTACAGCAGCATCATTTGGGTGTTTACTGCCCACCTCAGCCCCCTCCCCATCTGACTTCCAGAAGTGAAGGCTTTCTTCTAAAAAGTCAGAGCATCTGAACAAGGTTTTCCTTCTATTGGAAATCCATAAGCATCACATCTCTTTTCAGGAAGCAAAGAGGTGGGGACAGATCTTCCAACAAAATGTCCTGCTACAAGACTGTCAGCATTCCTGCTCCTGGAATTTGGCCTCATGATCCCACATCTTAAAACTGTTTTCCAGATGACATGCATTTGCTGAACTGCTTTATATTGTGAGTAAAACAGGTTTACTCAGCTGTTCTGAGTACAGAAAGTAGCTGTAGAATTATCTCTTAGAAATCTCTGATATGGCTTTTTCATTAAAAAATGAGTTTTTGCAATCCACAGCAAGGGCTTTTTTCTGGGTTACCCAAGCCATAGCCAATAGTATAAACCCTGGCTGAAGAAAAACATCAGCAAAAATTCACATATACAATATTATCTTATTCTTACTCATATTGAAATTTGTTTGCTGCTGTACCTTTGCGTATTTATGCAGAAACCATCACATTCCTCCAGGTATGAACACACAGAGAAGCAACTGAGGTGGTGTAAAGAATTTTCACAAAAGTCTCCATTGGAGTCAGGTTTTCCAGGGTTAGGTTTGAACAGAACCTTCTGGACTGCAAGTCAGTCACCTTTCTTTTTTGTCTGTGTCCATACAGCTGTGCTGCCTGCAGAACCCTCAGCACTGCTGTGCTGATGGAAGGACAGGTCCTGCTGCCCATCGGTGCCTGTGGCCATGCAGCAGGTCAGGACAGCCCTGGATTTTGGGATGCTCTCCCCAGGGCTGCCCCCAGCAGCTGGGGCTGCTGCAGTGCTGTGAGCCTGGCACCATGAATGGGGGCAATAACGAGTGCGATCACGCAGGAACTAGAAGGAGGCAGAAAGAGAAGCTTTGTGTGGGTGGTGCGAGAGAAAAGAGGCTGATTAAGGAGACAAGGATCAGAATCTGCAAATCACGCAAAACCAGTTCTGTGTCAAGCAAGGAATAATTAACTTGCTCTTTTTTCACTCCAGACAAGCAGCACTGATGTTGATTTAAAAACTCCCCTTCCAGCACCAGGTGAAACTGGACACCCTTCAGGATGTTTTGCTTTGAATTTTCAGTGCTGTTCATGGACAGTTTTGCCATTCACTGTATATTAATATGGCACTGGAGAGGGATGGGAGGGGCTGCCTCCATTCAAATCCAAACCTGCTGGCAAAGACACAAGGCCTTGGAGAGGGTCAGTGCCTGGGAAATGGCTCAAGCCAGCTCTAGAGACAGACACCAGCCCCAGTGACACCCAGGGTTGTTCTGTGAGTTTAAGAATGCATGAGAGTTACTCCCAAGAAATATCTTACTACAAAGATTTAGTGGAGTTCCTGCTACCTTATTCATTACTTGGATTTTTTCTTTCACAAAAGTCTTTTGAACTATTACACCTGTGTAACTTTGAGGTGGGATCCAGGAACCAGACATGAGGGAGGGAAATATCAGGAGCAAATACCTGCCATGGCAAAGCACAAGCTAAACCCAGCCTGCTGGCAGGTGAGCTCCCTTTTTATGGATCAATACAGACCTGTTGTTTCTGCATTACTGCCTAGGGCTCTTTCTTGGTAGGATGAGGCATTTTCTGAGGCTGCAGTTACACCCCACAAGAACATTGTCAGTGCAGGCTGGAGTGTTGTGCAGATCATACCTGCCCTTTATGAGCCTGGGTCCCCCAGGCCATGGCCAGGCTGCAGCCAGCTGTGTTCTGCTGGCTGTAGCACTGGGAAGGAGAGTTGGCTCTGTTCATCAAGTTTTAAAATACAATCTCACTGTTAGGAAGCAGAAGGCTGCACCTCACACTGCACACTGCCAGCATCAGCTCTGAACACAGCACCTGGGCTCTGCTGGAGCAGCCCCATTCTGCCTGGGCTCCCACACCACCACCAGGACAAGAGAGCAGCAGCTGCTTGCTCTTTATGCCTGCAGCACAGGAACCCCAGCTTCTGCAGGGCTGCTTTAGGACATGAGCAAAGTAGGCAACTGTCCCAGGCATAAACAGGCCCAAAAAAGGACTAGAGGACTTAGCTATGTAATCTCTGCAGAAGTCAAAATCCAGGAGCCTTTCCACCCTGCCCTGCATGCTAGGAGTGGAGGTGGAATGACTCTTTGCATGTCTTCACACACCAGAGAGGACAGAATAATCCTGCATGTAGAAAAGGCAAAGACATTCAGAGCTGTTCTGAGAAATAAATTGTTCCAACTCAGGGAAGGGAAGAGGGAAAAAAAAAGCCAAACCAGAAAAGCCCCACAGGCAGCCATTATTCTGTCTGCACAGGACTTATTTAATAATCCAGTGTCTGCAAACCATAAGTTGAAAATTTTCCCTGTCATACAGCATGCCAGACCACAGCTGCATAAAACAGAGAAAACCTGTTATAAGTGACCAGAGAAATTGGAAAACTGTGGAAATATTGCCTCAGGCTGCAAGGCCCTTTCCTGTGGAAAGAATATTTTGCAATTGTCTGTTCCTTGCTGACAGCTAGCACTCATACATTCTGGGTTTCATCAAAAAGGCTGTTCAAAACTCTCAACTGCAAGTAGACAAAAATTTCTTGCTCATTATTCTGATTTATTCATCTCTCCCCCTTCTCTCCTACATCACACATCAGATACTGAAGAGAATGAAAACTCAAAAGCATGGGAAAAAATGAATGTGCAGGAACAGGATGCCACATGTGACAGAGGCACCAGCACTGGATGCTCCACGTCATTGATTTTTAACTAGCATGTGTCAGCTGATGCTGGAACAATTTTGTCACTATTACATCAATACTTATTCTTCAAGCAAAACAGCACTCCATATAATATTTCTTTTCCTCAATAGCTTCTAAGATATCAAGTGAATGAACACTCATCTCTGACTGAATATCAGAGCTGCAAAATCCTCAAACCCTGTAAAGTTTAAGCCTCTATTCAGGGCTCCACTCATCCCTCCTTCCCAGACTGCTCCCTTGAGGGCTCCAACCCAGCACTCCTTCAGTATGAAGTGTGAAGAAGCTGCCCTCTCCTCCTGCCTCCCAGTCTCACCTGGGATGCTCTGCCACCCTCTGCTCTGGCCATGAGCTGGTGTTTGCCAGGAGCCAAGGTTTGAGCTGCCAGAAGGGTGCTGAGGAGCTCCTGGCACACATGGCACAGCTTTGCCTTGCAGTAAACAATTCCCCTGCATTCAAAATAATGTGAATTCCCAGGACAGGTCGTGGAGGGTGTCAGCACCAATGGTTTCCATGGAAAGGTTTCTGGTGGCAGGTTACAGTGGTCAGGGTGGAAAGATTCCAGGACCAAAGAGAAAAACATGACCAAAGGCTTTAAAGGGCAGAACTATTTCCAGAGCATATCCTAGCCACTGTTTCCATGTGCCTTGCTTGTCAGATCAGAGCAGGATTAAAGAAGCAGAGTGGGAAAAAGCAGCAGGGGACCAAAGCTAATGAGTCTGATTAACTGGGCTGGGAGGGGATGGCTAACCTGAAAGTAACAGAGCATTTTGAAGGGTGAGAGCTGTAACAAAGCCAAAAGAGTATCAGGGCACATAGGAGTCTTCACCAGGGCAGGAAAAAGAACAAAACAAAACATTGTGCAGAAGGTAACACCTGTGACAGCTCAAGGTGGTTGCACAACAAGCCACCCACTACAATATACCCTCGAGAGAGTTCTTGTGCTGCCATCAGGGACAGGTTTTCCTGCTTGCAGGACAGCACCTACAGCCATATAGGACTGCAGAGAGAAAGAGGAAAAGTCCTTTGACAGTACCTTATGTCAGTAAAATCTGAATAAAGCTGATGTTTTCACAGGTCCATTGCTACACAGTGTAGATTTGCAGAATTCTTTAATTTGTTGTTATTTTGAACCCCAGCTGTGTCCTCCCATCCTTCTTGCTGTCAGCCTGGCTGCTCTTGTGAGCCAGACTTCTGATGGAGCCCCAGACCTAGGGCAGTGCTCCCCCTCACCAACACAGAGCAATGCTTCACACCTGGGCAGCAGCAGCAGCATTTGCAACATCTGAAAGCTTTCAAACACTTCAGCAAAACACAGCCTCCAACAGCTCATCAGAAATTGAAACACAAGTCCACAAAGTGCAGAGAAATCACAATGACCTAGAGATTTTGATTAAAAGGCTTAAAAAAGGGAACACTCACTAGTGTGGGCTGCCAAAGGGGTGGCCAGCAATAAAACACATCCTAGCCCAGAGCCCCTCACTTATCTGCTCCCAGCAAACCTCCACCCTGGAGCTGCCTTATCCAGCTCATTCACAGGCCACAGTCAGCCCCAGCACACAGCTGGGCCACCACTGTCCTGCTTCCTGGGACCAGAGGGAAGCCTCTTGCTTCCCCAGGCAAGGGAGGCTCCTGGCAAAGCAGCAGGAGCTGGGAAAATTCAGAGTAATTCAGGGGAAATTCAGGATGTGAGGAAACCTCACACAGCAGAATGGCAGGCAGCTCCAGACCACAGGGACAGCTTGCAGCACCACCAGCAGCCAAGCAGCTCTGTGCTGCACAGCCCAGGGAAAGCTGAACCACACACAGAGAAAAACAGACTTGCTGGTAGCACAAGAAAATCCACACAGCCTCTTCCAGCTCCTGGGGGAGGGAGCCCTGAGAAGCTGCTCAGCCCAGGGCCAGATGGAGAGGTGGAGCAGTGGGAAGTGACAGCTAATCAGTAATTAACACCAGGAGTTTTGGCCATGCAAGTGAATGAGAGCAAGGAAAAAAGTGATGCTGTGCCACACTGATGCTGGGGCAGCACTAGGAATCTTCAAAGTCCCTGAGAAGGAAGCATTTTAAATTACTTTTTCTCTAAAACAACAGTGGTATGTGTGGGAAACAGCACAGGCTGTTGAGCAAGGAGATGATCTCACTGGAGGCAGAAGGAAAGCCCTGTGGTTCAGCTTGCTAGAGCAGGGAAGGCCAAACAGCAGCTGTTCTGGACAGCTAGAAGCCAGAACATTGAATCACAAGTCAAACAGCAAAGATTTCCAGCAGAAGCATGAACATGAATCCCCTCAGAGGGCTGGGAAAGCATCATTCCAGGCTAAAAGACAGGATAAAGTCAGGATCATGGTGGATGAGTGTCTTCCAACAAAAAGCCTGCATTACCCTGAAGTTCCCAAGATCTGTGGCTGGGGATTAGCACAGATGGTGCTAATCCAATGGCTGGGCTGTTCTGCACCTCCCTAACCCCTCTGCTTCCCCAGCAGGACTGGGGCAGAGCTGTCACAGAGGCAGCCCCAGGACAGGGACTGGAGGAGGCCAGGGAGGCACAGGGGCACCACGGGGTTGGGCAGGGCAGGATGAGCCCCTGCTGGCCCGGGGAGGTGCAGAAGAGGCTCAGGGAAGGGGGACAACCCTGGCACTAGAGCACAGCTCTGCCCACAGCCTGCAGCTGCACATTCCACAAAAGCAGATAAACAGTATGGGGGGGATGCAGTCCCTGGGACACAGGGGCTTCACCAGCACTGCTGGGAGAGGCAGCCCTGCCCTGGAGAGGAGCTGAGCCCTTCAGCCTCAGAAAGCTTTCAGGATGAACACAGAGCAGGCAGAGAGTCAGCTGTACAATCTCCCAACTCATGATTTGGTTTAGGAGACCCTGAGGAAGAAGGTAACACTCACAGCATAAAACAACCAAACCCTTCCCTAAATATGGAGCAGGAAAGATATTTTCTAGAGAGCCAGAGAGCTTATTTCAGAGTTCTTGCAACATCAGAGGACAACCCAAAATCTACTGAAGTTGAAAGCAAGACTGGGGTTTAATTGCCTTCTACCATCACTCAGGACACAACAAGATGTGATAAATCAAATAACAAGGTCTAAAATGAATTTGCTCATGCAGGAGATCTGTATTGATACTGTTTGAAGGACAGCCTCACCCTGGTTACCACAAAGCACTGGTTCTGGGACAGAAAGCTTTTGCCACATTCCCATTACACACAGCCACCCCCAGCTGGTACAGAGACCTCTCTCCCATGGTACTTACAGCATGGCATGATGCTGCTGTCAGCCTACCACACAGGCACACAGACAGCAAACCAGGAGTCCAGAGAAAACCCCACTAACCTCATATCCTCACTTATAAAAAAGCAGAGGAGAGCAGAAGTGATTATATATTGACAGGAACCTGATGAGCTGGGAGTGAGAGCAGCTGCCTAGGCTGGTGCTGCCACAAATTGATATCAATTGGCCACAATTAAAGCTTGGGCTGTACTTTTGGGTACTTTTCTAAAACAAGTTTTCTATCCATCAGAACAGTGGGTGTCCGCAGCAGCTTCCATGTAAGAGGAGTGCAGTCCCACTGTTTATGAAGGTGATTACAGTATCTGGTTGGGTGAGATAACAAGCTATCAGATTGGAAGATCCATGAATTTCCTCCTGACCTATTTTCTGTGATCCAAGGAGAGGATGGTTTTGCCTTCCTTTTCAGAACTGCATAATTCAGAGAACACCTGTAAAGAGACCAAAGAAACCTCTCCATCTGTAAAGTCACTTGTGCTGGCTCCTGGACTGGAACAAGGGTTGTGCAAAAATGCTGCAGAAAGTCCTGAGCAGCACCTAGCAGGTGCCAGGTACATAGGAAGGGAGAGCTCCATCCTTCCCATGGCTTCTGCACATGGAAAGCATAAAAACCCCATGCTCAGAGTGAATAATTCATTACTGATGCTGCAAAGCCCTAGACCAAATAGATGAAATCAGCTGGCAGTGGACAAGGCATCCAAACATCTGCTTGTACACGTATGGGGTGTGGAAACAGGGCTGTGTGTTCTAACATCTTAATGGTGTGACACTAGAGCAAAACCACATGTGAACAGTTAAAAGGTGCTTTTAGCTTATGGAGAAATTTAAACATATCCATGGCTCTTGTGTACAGGAAGAATCTGTAAGTCCCTAGAAATTATAGAAAACACACTTGAATGAAAGAGCCATTTTGGTTTTAATCTTTAGATTGCAAGTTTAATTGAGAGATCAGTGCTGACCTTCTGTGCACTCTGCATCTCCCTGTGCCTGCTGGATCTGACAATGAGCCTGATGCTTTATTTCACACTCATACACTTCATGGCCCAGGCAAACTTGGGGTGCTGCTGTCACTGGGCTGAACCAGGTGGTCAGGAGGGGGGAAGGTTCCCTGCTGAGGTCTCAGCACTGCCCAAAACAGTTTGCATCTTCTCCCTGCCCAGGCAGATACAGGCACTGCCTTCCTCAGGGTTGTTTTGATATGATCAGGCAACAAATTATTTTTATTCCACCAAAATAAAGCCTTTTCCTTGAAGCTGTTGCAAGGGTGGCTGCGATCAAAGGTGACTGGGAGTGCTGCTGGTGGGGACAGCCATCAGCAGTTTGCATGACCCAGGGGTGCTGTAGACTAGGGAGAAGATAAAGAAGGTCCTGCAGCACCTCCTGTGCTCTATTGTTCAGGACTTCAAAGAGCCCAGGATCTGTAATAGCTGTTATCTTCCAGCAACAGTAATTAGGGACTGAAGGAGACTCTGAGACAGTGACTATAAAAAGCCAATAAAGCTACACCTTTTCTGCTTCATTTACTTGATTACTCCTGTTCTCATTATATTCACCCCTCTAGGATGTGGCTTTTAATCCTCCAAGCTGATCTATCCCTATGAATATTCACTGTCAATGATACACATATTGCTGCTGTCTGAATATCCTGAAGCTGCTATCAGTCATGCATTAATCTGACATGCAGCTCCTTGGGCTTCATCTAAATTGCAAGTACAAAATGAGCAAAATGTAAATAACTGGGAGAAGAAAATGCTAAAGTCAGTAAAAGATGATTTATGGTTTTCCA
Organism: Molothrus aeneus; assembly: GCF_037042795.1. Classification (NCBI taxonomy): domain Eukaryota; kingdom Metazoa; phylum Chordata; class Aves; order Passeriformes; family Icteridae; genus Molothrus; species Molothrus aeneus. The sequence continues at coordinate 13,354,834 of NC_089655.1, forward strand.
GTTCAACTTCATATTAATTTTGCCATGCCAGATTTTTGAGCATTTGTTTAAAGTCCACATATAAGTTATGCAAGAACCTATAAATTTCACACATATGTTGGTCAAAGGTATGTGGAAACAGTGAGTCAGACTGGCAGAACCTCTCCCCAGTGTGTGCCAAGGGGAGGGTGAATGTCCAGGGGAGCTTGCAAACATCACCCCTGCATCTCCTCCCCACATATAGTGACATTTGCTTCAAGGAATTCCTAATTGAGGGGTTGTAGTTGAAGTAGTGAGCACCACATATTATTTTTTCTTAATACAATGAATCACTTTTTAAATCCTTGTGAAATTTTCATGGCCTCTCTGCTGCGCAACAGACAACAACTTAAATACAAACTTTGTTAAGTTTTAGTTTTTCCTCATTTGTTGTGAACATATTTCTGCTAGTTTCACCTGATGCCCTCAAACCTCATTTGACAAGAGGCAGAGGATCACCACTCCCTGTTGGTCACAGCACTGGGGTTTTAGCAGACCTCACAGATTCTGTATTCTGCAGAGCTGCCCAAATCCCAGCTCCCGTTCTCAGGGCGAGGCCCAAACCCCTGCGTGAAGGGGACACTGGGGTGTGTCTCCAGGGCGCTGGGTGACACACACACACACACACACACACACACACACACACACACACACACACAGCGGCAGGGACTCGCTGATGGCTCCGCAGGAGCAACTGGCGTGGCACTGCCTGCGTGGGCTCACACGGACCGAGCCAGCCCTGTCCCTTCTGAGCCCGGGCCAGCCCCAGCCCACGCGTGCCTTGAGCTGCTCCTGGCACCGGCAGAGCAGCGACCCTGGCAGGAGAGGGGCAGAGAGCCCATGGTGCAGAGACCCCGGCAGGAGAGGGGCAGAGAGCCCATGGTGCAGAGACCCCGGCAGGAGAGGGGCAGAGAGCCCATGGTGCAGAGACCCCGGCAGGAGAGGGGCAGGGACCGCACGGCTGCTGGCACAGCAAGGCGCCCTGCGTGCAGCGCAGGCTGAGAGCCAGAGCTGCTCCCGGGAGCAGGGACATCGCTCATCCCTGTTTTACACATCACTCTGTTCATATCTCTTCCTCTACAATGAGAGGGGCAAGAACACTTTTGTGATCAGCTGGTGGGGAGAAACAATGGCTCTGCTCACGCTGCCACCGCCCCGCAGGGCTGAATCACCGTCACAAGGCGAATTCGCCTCTCGCCTGTTGCTCACTCGGCTCCGTCATCCCGGTGACTCATTCTGGAGCGGGGACGGGAGCGAAAGGCGGACGCCAGAACCTCCTCCCCTACACCAAACCGGGAACCCAAGAGGAATCTGTGGCTGGGATCATCTCGGGGCAGGCGAGGAGGGCCCGGGAGGCAGCGCGGGGCTCAGGGCGGAGGGCGCAGGAGCTGCTGCCGCGGCCCCGGGCACGCCGGTTCTGCTGCTCTGCAGCCCCTCGGGGGTGGCTTCCTCCTTGTAAACCCAAGCAGGGCACGAGAGCTTGGCTTTCCTTGCTCAACAAAGGTTCCCCTTAAGCAGCGACGTTTCTTCTGCTTTCCCTGGGCGAAGAAAGGGAGATGTTTGGTTTCCTGTACCCGGCGTCAGCAGAGCACCCGAGCCTGAGGGATGCTCCGCTCCGCAGACCAATTCATACAGGTTTAAATGGGCTGTAGGTGCCCACAAGGGGAAATGTGCAGTGTCCCGGTGCGGCACAGCTCTCACAGCCCGTTCTGGAGCATGCAAGCCCCGTGTGCCCCTGTGGGCTGTGGGGCTCGGGCTGGACCCCAGGCTCAGCTCGCCCCTCATCCCTGGGCACATCCATCCGCCCACAGAGCCGGAGCGGCCGCATCTCACCTGCCGCGAGAGGCTTTGTAAAACGAGTGCTGGGGACTTCAAGAAAGCGCAAAACAGCCTGGAAACGTCTCCGGGAACAGGGCACCATATGTGCCTGCCAAGCAGGGCGGCTCTCGCCGCCGCAGCGAGGCTCCTCGCGTTACTCAGCGGCAGCGAACGCGCTGCCGGGCTGGCGGCGGGGACCAGTGTTACCAAGATTAGACACAAAATGTATTTTACAAGAGGGGTAAAACTAGTCTTAAGGTAATGAATCTTACAGCATGCTGCCTTTTGGAACAAGAGGCAATTAGAGGGCAAATCCTCCTTTCTGGGGCTTTGCCGTTGTCAAGGGAGTCCCGAGATGGAGATGCTGCAGGGATTGTGTGGCCACCTGGTCCCCCCAGGGTTCAGGTGAGCAAAAGCACCCTTGCAACAGGGTGAGGAGGGTGCAGCCCTCTCTGGCCTGTGCTGAGCAGCTGCAGCACCTCCTCTCCCTGCCAGGGAGCCCCTAAACACCAGCCCATGGGCGCTTTATCACTCTCTGAGTGGGTCACTGTGGCAGAGGAATTCACGCTGGTTTAACTCTTCATGTTTATGTCTCCCCTGTACTGCTGCTTGCCTCCCCAGTCCCCACAGCCGCTCCTCCCATCCATCACCACCCACAGCACAGCCCTGCAGTCCGTGCCATGCCTTGGGGAGCCTCACAGGACAGTCAGCAAATGCCCTTTCCTGAGCACACAGAGCTGCTGCACACAGGTGCTATAAGCTGCTATGGAATAATTATCTGTTGAGGCAAGAATTATCTCACTGCTAACAAAAATGATCAGGTAATTAAGCTTTAAGACACATTGGAGTTACTAGCAGTGATTATAATTGTCAGACAAATATTTTTTGGCAATAAATAACACATGAACACAGATTTTTATCAGGCTTTTTAAGCTTGGGGAAAAAGAAGATAATTTTTTCCTACAAGCCTCCCCTCTGCAAGGGTAGTCAGTAAATCCCATGTACAAGTATTTGCTGGGAAGGAGAATCTCTTCAGCTTGCACCCCTGTGTAGGTTCCTCTGTGTACCATTCTATCTTTAATCATGCCTTTTGTGCCTAGATATCACCCATGTTTTCATACAAACCATAAGGCACAGGGATTCCAGGTGCTGCTGAGGAGCAGAGAGGGTTCTGCAGGCAACATTTCCATTACAAACTGACTATTCCATGGCTCGTGCCAAGTGCTGTGTGTGTCAGACCAGCTGGTGCAGAGGGGTGCAGGACCCAGCTGCCAAAACCAGGACACCCCAGGGCGCAAGGGCAGAGAGGAGCATCCCTAGTGGCCCAGCTGTGCCCCCCAGCAGGGCCCAGGAGCTGGCACAGGGGCTGCAACACGGACTGTGCTGCTGTGAGGGCAGGGCTCAAGGTGCTCCACCCAGGAAGGTTACCTGGGATCACTCCTGTGGGGAACCACAGAGGGTCAAGGAGCTCCCTGAATACCCATAAGGTGTTGATGAGCTTTTGACCTCACTCTGCACAGCACAGCTGCTGCTGCAGGGAAAAGCTCAGTGGCAAAGACTCTGCCAGGCAAGAAGGGACTCCCTGCAGGATGGCTGGTGCCACTGGAAAAGCCCACAGCATGGCCCAGCTAATGTGCCTTGAGCTGCAGAGCAGTCCTGCACCATCTTTGAGTATTTTCTGAGGAGGAAAAGCTTCCCCCAGAGCAGGGGGAACCTCTCTATGGCATTGCCAGCATTACTGCAATGCTCCATCAGGAATATCATGTTTGTGAGGCCGCCTGCCCCCGCTCCCATGGGGACTAATGGCACCCACACAGGCTGGTGAATCACTCAGCCCAGGTTCTCCTGCAGCAATTGTCTTCCCCTTGCATAGTGATGTCTGCAAATAGTACTGACAGCCTTCACTGTGCCTCAGTGCCTCAGTGTCAGAGTTAGAAAATGGTGTTAATGTTCCTCCTGACCCTGGGCAGCCTTCAGTTGTCTGGGTAGCCAATTTTATACCAATAAATAATGGTATAATTGATAAGAGATATTGCAGACAGACTGATAGGTGAGCACAAATGACAGGGCTGCTGTTACACCAGAGGCTTATGTTGATGCTGTGAACTGATGCTGCAGCTGCTTTAAACCATGGTGCTGGAGCCAGTGGGTTCTCAGGCAGGACACTGGTGGTGCCCATTGTGGATATGCACCCTGAGACCCTTCATACTCTTTTGGGATGTGTTTCCAAAGCTGTTCATTGACAGTTCTTCCAACCTATTTCTAGTACAAACTAAATAACATTTGTTCTACACAAAAGACAGCTCCCAAAATTTACAGCTGCTGCAAGGCTCTGTAAGCCTTTGAGTACTAAGTGGGACATTATCAGCATTTCTGAAGGTTGGGAACAGCCTTGGATGGTGCAGAAGCCTTGGTGAAGGTGGCAGGAATCTGAGCAGGGAGCTCAGGAGAGCCCAAGATGCCCGAGCTGCAGCCCAGGGAGGAGGCTCACACAGGGTGAGGGGAGAGGAAAGACAAGGAGAGTTACAAATGAGAGGGTGAGGGATGTCTGGGTCCTGCACAGTCACTGCCTGCTGCAGAGCTGGGAGGTGCTGCAAACACTGCAGGGCCCAGACACAGCCACACCTGAGCAATCTCCAGCTGAGAGCCTGTCTGGAGCAGCTGCCTCTGGAAGCAGCAGGATCCATCAGAGGCATGAGACACGTGGTGCTCAAACACGTGCCTGTCATGGTTGAGGAGAGGAGTGAGCAGAGGACATGTCTGGTGCCTGTTCCCAGCAGCTGAGCTGTGGGTCCCCACCTTGGGGCAGCTCTGTGCCCTCCCCACGCAGCACATCACATGAAAAGCAGCAGTGATGAGAAATTCCCTCCCTGAAATGCTCCTTGACTGCAGCCCAGTTAGGTTTCCCTTCACCTCCCAGATGTTATGTGACCTCTGGAGCAACACTGCACCTAAAATGCTGCTGCTGTTCCCATCTGACAGGGAAAGGTTCTCCTATCTGTCACTTGCCCATGTCCCCAGCTGTAACACTCAGTTTAATTAAAAACCCACCCCTCCTTGCAAACCAGGCACATCAGGAACTCCTGCTGGCAGAGAGCAGCAAGTTGGGCAGGTCTCTGTGCTCCCAGGAAAGACAAGAAGCTCTGCTTGCCTCAGGGATAGGAAAGGGAGCATGGCAGGCACCAAGTCCAGGCCCACAGGAGCAGATCCCCCTTCACTGAGGATCTCTGGGAAGTCCAGCCTCCCCATCACCCATCTCTGGGGTCACTTATCCCCAAAAAAGATGAAAGAGCTCCAGAATAATACTTGGCACTCTTAGTTGCTTCCCCCAAGCCTGCTCAGCACTCATACAAACCTCTCTCCACAAGTGAAGGGCTGCAGATCTGCTCCCTGGGGCCAGGAGCTGATCCCGGGAGCTGCGAGGAGGGAAAAGCCACCAAACCCTCTGTGACTCACACCAAAACCATGTGTCTGCATTTCCAGCCAGGCCTGTGATCAGGCTGCAAAAGGGCTGATCCCAAAAGGCCAGGAGGGTGACAGATCTGCCTGTCAGAGGGGTCACAGCCCCTGCTGGGGGACCCACGGCTGGTTCCCGACTGCAAAGACCCCAGGCTGGGAGGAGCATCTCCAAACAGCCACACCTGCATTTCCCTCTACATGCTCAGGGACTGTTGCAGACACTTCAGTAGGTGCTGCCACTGATGGCACTCACACTTCCTCCAAAATGATGTCTTTTAAGAAATGTGATGTTTTAAAAATTCTGCTGTGGGGCTGCAACGTGTACCGGTCCTGTTACAGCAGAAGACACGTCCCCCCTCTGGTTACCAGCTGGCTAAAACCCAGCTCTGCCTGTGTGCTGTCAGAAATGCTCCAGAGCAGCTGGGACTGAGCTAATACAGCCCTGCCAGAGCACAATCCCTGCCTGCCCTCTGCTCACCACTGCAGGGCCTCAGGAGCTCCCATTGCTCCCGACTGCTCCAGGGATCAAAGCTGCCAGCCAAGCTCAAAGCACTGCTGAGAGTGGAGCCTAAAGAATGTTTCAGCCAAGCCTTAAAAAAATTTCATCTGTTTTTATACTCACTGCAGTCTAACAGACATCCACGGGGCACTGGGTAATTCCTGGTGGATTCCCTTTCTCTCTGTTGTGTCAAACCACAGTGAATCCTGTCAAAAAGCACTTTCAAAAGATCTCAGCACTCCTGAGAGTCCCATCTGCATGGCTGGGAGGGAGGCAGTGCCACAGTGGTGCTTTCCAGGAGCAGGAGCTCAGCCTGGTGGGCATCCCCTGGAGATGCCAGGCTGTATCATGTGTCCTGCCTCCTCAGAGATCTGGCTACCAGCTGGGCTGGGAATTCTGGTGCATTTTTTCCATTTCTGGGATGGAGTTAGCATGCCTGGATGTTTTTCCTAAAGAAATTCACGAGAGGGGAAACGGCAGTCAGAAGATGCAATTCTCCAGGGCCCCAACATTTCCTTGGAATGGGAAAGAAAAATGCCTGATGTTATTCTCAGACATGAGGACATTTGCCCACTCCTGCCTCCCTGGTGTGACCCCATGTCCATGCCAGACCACACCCCTGAGCCCAGCCTAGGGCCAGCTACAGCCCCATTTCCTCCCAAGGAGCAGCATCAGCAGCAAACTCTCCCTTCCAGGGAGGGAGAGGGCAGAAAAGCAAAGCCCCAGTGCTGCTGGGCAGAGCTGTGTGTAAGAGGGCACCCAGAGCCAGGTCAGCTCCTGCCCACAGACCTTGGGGCCACGTGAGAAGCTCTGGCATGGGCCTTTGCTGGGAACAGAGCTGGTGACCCTCAGTGCCATGTGGGACATGTGGCATTTGATGGGATGCATGTCCTGGAAGGGCATCACAGCCCAGACACTGCCACATGAGCCCTTCTGCTTAGCACAGCTTGGGAGTGACCACATCTGAGGATACCCCTAAAAATTCATGTTGCTCCTGCTTCCTACTCCACTTAGAGGAATTTCTGATGGATTTTTGCCTGGGTTTCCATTGTGGTGCAAACCAGAGCACAACTGCAGCGGGTCACAAAGTCACAAAGGCATCTGTGTGTAGGATGCAGCCATGAATGAGAGGCTGGGAGTGGGGATTGTGGCCCAGGGTCTGGGTGCAGCAGCCAGGGCCACAAAGGGCCTTTCAGGGTGGTGCCTGGGGCTCAGTCCCGTGCTGTGGTACCAGCCTGTGCCTGGCAGCAGCACCGGTGCACAGCTCAGCTCTGTATGTGCTTTGTGCCAGCACTGAATCCTCTCTGCAGATGTGTCGTCCCTTGTCCTCATCTGCCAGGAATGAAAGGGAATTTTCAGGGCCTGGGGATGATTGTTCACCTCCACCCAGCACTCAGGACACCCAGCTGGGCCACAGCACTGATGGCAGGAGGCAGGAAGGACTCCAGGGGGTTCAGGTCAGGGCCAGCATCTTGGGGACAGCCTGTCCTGCTAACTACCACCCCCCAGCCCTCCAGTGGCAGCCAGAGCAGGACACACACCCATCCTATGGCAGGATCCCTGTAACCTCCTCAACAGATCCCCACTGGCACCCCTGCCACATCCCTGTGTGCCCATCTCATCCTGCAGCATCCCCTGCTGCCCCACAAGACACCCACCCAACATCTGACAGCACCAAGTCTGCACTGCGAACCTGCTTTTAGAAATAACAGCAGAAAATAAAATCTACCAACCTCTTGAAAGCCTGAGAGCCTCTTGCTGCCCTTCCACCCCAACTCACCCTGCCCAGCCACTCGCTCATTCGTGCCAACAACACAGCTGGAAGTGCATTGATCTTGCTGAGAATCAGCCCAAGGGATCTCCCAGGAGCTGAGAAACAAGGAAAGAGTTCAGAAGGACTCAAAGGATGAGGAGGAAGAGTTGCATCCCTAGGAATGCTGTCCAGGCAGTATCAATCCAAGCAGGGCTGGGCTGGGTTGGGCTGGGTTGGGCTGGGGTTTGTCCCCCTCTACTGAGCAGAACCCAGGATTCCAGTGCTGTTCCTTGTGGGAAGAGCTGCCCCAAGCAGGTGAGCTCCTTGCTGAGGGACTCAGTGCTACAGGACACTCCTGATAACAACACAGAGTGGTAGGGCTGTCCCAAAACATCAGCAAAGGGAATGCAAATCGTTGTCTCCATGGGGTGGAAGGTGATTCCCTCCTCTGCAAAGATTTCTGCCAAGCACAGCTGAACCCCACAGAGCAGGCTCAGAGAGGCAAGGAGCAGGGTGGCATCCAGAGGAGCTTCAGGGAAAGCATTGCCAGCCAGAGGAAAGCAGCTCCCTCTGCTCCTGCTGATCCAGCACCCTCTGCTGTGTGCCAGCACCCAGCCAGAGTCACCTCCACTACAGCCACAGGCCACAGGGGACAGCAGGGACCTCTCCACAGGGAGAAGCAGCAGGAGGGTCAAGAGGCAGAGGCAGGACAACGAGGGAGGTGCTGACCTCCTGGTGCCACCAGGACCATTGCCAAGCACAGCAGGCTGGGTGTGAGCAGTGCCATCCCCAGCAGAGCAGATCAGCCCTTGTCCCAGAGGGCTGCTCTCACCCTGAGCAGGATCATGGGCTCTGTCCTTTGGAGGGAGGGGTCAGGCAGGCATTGTAGGGATGAGCCAGCCCAGTGGCTGACCAGCATCCTCCATCCCCACTCTAGATGGAGTGCACAGCCATAGGCAGGGCTGAATTGGGATCCTGAGCCATGGTCAGGGTGGGGAACCCCAGCTGGCACCAGCAAGGTCCTGATGACCCATCAGGGAGTAAGATCTTTGGTTTTAAACTCAGTGCAGATTCAGAGTGAGACATCAAGAATAACCCAAAGTTTTGCTTAACCAGTCTATATTTTTTCTGGTCTCTCCTTCAGACCAGTCACACTTGCAGTCTCATGACAACAAACACCCCAGTTCCACTGTGTGGTAGATTGGATCCTGGTAAAGTTTCCCACAACACCTTCAAGATCTCAGATAGAGGAAGCACCAAATACTCACCCTGTTTTCATGGATATGACAGAAAGCTGCTGCTTTCTGTGCTAGTAATGCCCAGCTCTGGGTGGGCTGGCTTGGATTCCCTCTTTCCTCCTAAGGCCTGAAAAACTGGCTGCAAATCTCTGTGGCAACTTGTTATCTCACAAGATTTATGGTTCATCCTGCTCCAGGCAAAGTCAGAAATACCACCACAGTGATTGCTCCAGATATTACTGCATTTTTAGGTTACTGCTCTGACATTCACAGCAGGGAAGAAATGAGGATGGGAACATTTACACTTTCACCCCCAGCTCCAGCAAGGAGCTTTCTGGGGGTTTTGCTGTGTGGGTATTCAGACAGGAGGCGAGCAGGCTCCAGTTGCTTCCCAACTTGCTACTCTGGCTGGAAGATAAAGCTCAAGGATGAATGCCTGCACAAGATCAGAGGGGGGTTTTAGTTTTCTATGTCCTTCTTGGACATAAAAGACCAAAGTCATGGGACTAGATTGTTGGGAAAGACAAGCCCTCTCTTAGTGCCCCATTTGCTGAAGGAGAGGTAAGCAGTGAGGGGAGCACACACCCCAGGGATCAGCACACTGAGGCCTGTCAGACAAGCAAAGGGAGGATGGCCAAAGTCCCTGGCAAGGCCTGCACCTCTCTGGGGTGGCTGCAGGAGGCTGCAATTCCCAGGGCACAGCTCCCTAGCACCACAGAGTGGTCTGTGGGTGGGCTGACCCACTTGCTGCATGGCTGAGAAACCAGAGCACCCCCAAATTCGAGAGCTCTGTTTCCCCAGGACTCGTGTGGGTGGTGACACAGGTCTCCCAAGCTTTTCTGCTGAAGGTGTCCCACATCACACAAATAATTGCACAACCTTGTGCTAGGGAAGGGAGGGAGAGAATGACTGTAGGAGGCTGTAGCCAGGTCCACTCCCTCTTCCAGTTCATTATGGTGGCAGAGCTCCAGAAAGTCAGAAACATTCATACGTGATCAGGGACAGATGCTGACAAAAAGGCATCTTCAAATAACCATAAACAAAACACTATGTTAGCAAAAATTGTTTAAAGATAACAACCTACACCTTATCCAGACTCCTCACCCCTGTGCTCCCCACAGCCCACAGGGAGCTGCCTGTTGGCTATGGAAGCAGAACAGCCTGATTTGTGGTTTTCAGGCAGCCCTGAGGTCTTGAGACCCTTTGGAAGGTAGAAAATGATAGGCAACCACCTCCACTGTCCCTCACTGGTTGCAGGAGAGCTGCAGGATGGCATCTGTGCCACTGCATGTCCCTCTCTGCATGGTGGGAGTGGAGGTCCCCAGACACATAGGCCAAGCTGGCATCCCGTGCTTGCCATCACCATCCTCCCTGCTGGCAGGGGCAGTGCTGAGCCTGCTCTGGGCAGTCTGTCCCTGCAGCTGGCAGAGAGGAGATGTGCTGCCCCCTCTGACTGCCAGCATCGGGCCATACTCACAGCACCCCTTCCACCCACTCCCAGAGAGGGTTGTGATGCTCAGGTGATGGCTGGTGATAAGCAAAGGGTGGCCATCCATGTGACAGGTGCACAGGCTGCTCCTGGCCTTGGCATCCCCTGTCTCTTGAGCTCCTGCTCAGTGAGGAAGAACTCCTTGCTTACTGCTTTGGTGGTACCAGGCCAGCAATTCCTCTCATACAGGGAAGTGCCAGTTTAATTCCACAGCACTCCCAGGCTGCACAGCAAGCCCTACATCACTGTTGGGAAAGAGGGGAGAGAAACCAGTGCAGTGATCCTGAGTGGTACCTTCCCAGGGAAGAGACATCAGATGTGTGAGCTATGCTTATGATTCCCTTCTTGTTTTCTGGAGAGATACTTTCTTTTCAGAGCCACAGTCCTTGAAGTCCCAGCAGCTGCACATAAACCTTGAAGCAAGACCCCCTTGGCTTCAGTCCAGCCTCAGGACAGGGATTTCACTTTGTAGCTCAGCAACTAAGCCACTTTTATGTTTAGTTGAGGACCTATATAATTGTTATATTTAATTCACTTGGGGAAGACATCCTGTGCTCTGCTGTTTAGCAATGCCTGAACATGAGTGATCCTTTCCTCTTTTCTGTTTCCAGAGCTGTCCTGTTTCCAAACTGCCACTCCAGGGTAAGTCTGAGCCACCTCCCCAGGAGGGAGCCTGGGTCAGACCTCTGCCAGGATGTGGGAGCTGAGGCATGGGCCTGGGAGCAGGTCTCCTGAAGGTGTGTGAATTTCTGTCTGTGAAATGATCTCCTGTTTAACTGGGACTTTGTCCTGATAAGGTGGCAGTAAGGAGTCAGAGTCACTAAATGCTGGTACTCACTACCTTCATCAACAGGAGCAAAAAGTAGGTAGGACTTCATGATTTCCACATTAAGGCTCAGAACAGCTGTAGTTTAAATTACTCCATCCCTGCTACTTCCCACCACCCAAGGCAAAGTTATTTTTAACTCCAGGTTGCCTAAAGGATACTGCACAGTGAGATTTGTTCCATCATCACCAAGGGTCTTCGCTTTGCAGGAAATCTGGGAAGAGAGAGCCCTTCCTCCAGCCAGCTGGGACCAGACTGGAGCTCAGGTGTGTGCACCCCTACAGACTGACCCCTCCAGGCTCCCCAGCTCCTCCTAAGGGAACAGAAGCTCTCACTGAGGCAGCCTTCAGAGTACAGAGTACCAAGTGCCTGGCCAAGTCCTCTTTTGTTCTTTTCAGTTTTCAAATAAACCTGGGCTGAAGCCATTCCAGGAGCTGCAGTGGCACGGTGCAGGCAGACCTCGAGGGCTCTGAGTCAAAAGGACAGTCATGCAAACCCAGAGGGGATTAGCTCTTAATGAGCTTCTCAGGGCAAACCCTGAAATCAGGGGATTGCCAAGATCCCGGCAGGAAACCTTGCCAGCTTGCTGCCCTCCTGACCACAAATCCACTGCCAACCTCTCCCAAAGTCAGGAAAACTCACACAGAAATGTTGGAACAGCTGTGGATGCACAGGAGCACCCCAGCCACTGCCTCCCATCACACAAAACCACACAGCTCCCTGTGACTTGCACTGCAGGGCAGCGGGACTGTCACACCCCCTCCAGCCCTGGTGCAGTGGCACAGCTCCAGAGCTCCCTGAGGCCACCTCATGGGAGAGTTCAGGAGCATCCAGGAGAAATGCATGTACATGTGAGTGCAGTTATCCCTGCTCAGCTTTATCCTTCTGGCTGGGAATGAACACGGTGCTGTTGAACACCTGCTACGTTTGCTCCCAGGGTCTCAGAGCTAAACTGAGATAACCTGGCTGTGCACTCAGTTTCCTCCTGTCCTGAGGTGACTTTAGATGCTGAATTGTATCCCCATTGGTCTGTTTGGCCCAGAAATAAGTTTTGTACCTTTAAAAGTAGATCTGAGAGTGAAAAGGGGGAGAAGGAGAAGCGGTGCAATGTCTGAGGTGGTTGTATTCAAAAACATAAAGATAAGAGTGTTGAGCATTCCTTTTCACTGACTGTTGTCTGCAGCACAGACAGTGGAGAGAGCTCTCCTTTGCTTTTAGTTAGTTTTTTTTTTATCTAGCTGAGGCAGAGAAGTTCCCTGGACTGTGGCTTTTCTTTTTCTTGGAAGTGGTTGGCCCTGCTCTGGACTGAAATCCCACAAAAACACTGGGAGCTCACGCCTGTGACCCGTCGGGGCTGGGACGCTGCATTCCAGCACTGGAGGGTTGATAAGAGACTGAGCGAGCTGAGCTACACACCACGAGAAGGACTTTGTGAATCTGCCATCTCTTCAGAACAGTGAGAGGTTTTATTGTTTAATATTATTCATTTTTAATGTTTGTGAATACTTTCCTTGTTAAATAAACAGGGTTTTTTTCCACTTTTCTCCAAGGAAATCTTTCCCCAAACCAGCTGGGGGAGAGGCCGCTTGAATCTGCTTTCTAGAGGGACCCCTTTGGAAGTTTCCTCCCAAACTGGCCCTAAACCAGGACACCTCCATATCTAACTCCACTGATTTGTATTAAAACCCAGCAGTAAAACTGGGAGCTAGCATCCCAGGTGGAATTACATGATTTTTTATGCTACTTAGCATTTTAAAAGCTAAATTTTAGACTACAAGAACTTCTCTTGTAAAGGCTTTTTTCTGTCTGCTGTGTCATCTGCAACAGACAGTGTTATCCAGGTGTTTTGCTCTGCTTTGCAATTCAGCCCTTGTGCCTGCTGGGTAGTTCATACTCATGTTTTGTCCTAGAGAAGTCCTTGTATTGGAAAACAAGGCAATATGCCCTGCACTCAAGATGTAGCTACCACTGCTGGGATTCTGGAGAAAATCAGGAAGGTCTGGAAACCAGCCAGTCTCTCTCTGGAATTTACTTGGGATCTGTCAGCGACCTGTTGTGTGCTACCCTGCTGAATCACTGCTACTACCCTCCCTCTTCAGAGCTCAGTTTCCTTTCCTGATCCCTTAGGAATAATCCATAATAATCCTTTGTAATCTGCAAGAGTCCACTCCAAATGCAGGTTTAAGAACTGTGAATACAGAGTCCAGGCATCACTGTCACGAGATGCAGGACACAGCTGGTACTCCTACATAAGTCTTGCAATCCCCAGTACAGACATGCAGGGCTCAAGACTGCAAATGAGCCTCTGAATGATGTGTGTGTAACAGGCATGAGCCTCACCACTGCAGAATATGAGCCTTCACCTTATATATTTCAAAAATAAAGAGAGGGAGCCTCTGAATTTTGTTACCATTCATGTATACATTTATTAAGCCAAAGGAGTTTGATCATGTCACAGTATGTTACTAGAGCACATGAAATCTCTTCTTTTCAACTTCACTAACAATGGTCATTAATTATTTTTTACTTTTGCCTTTCAAGCTTATAAAAGTTTCCTCTTTCTGAATTCCTCATGAAAGACTCTTTTTTTTTTTCCTTTTCTTTTCTTAAAGTACAAAACAAATGTTTCTCAGCTATGTAAACAACCATCATGGAAATGAGACTGCTCCTAAAGTTAACATTATTGTTATGGACGTTCTGATAGATCTATCTCATGTGGCAAGTATTTCAGCTCAGTGACTCCTTCAGTGGAAGTTATGATTGTTATCATCACCTGTGCTGCAGTACTGGAGGCCTGGTCAGGGTTAAGGCCCTTCTGTGCAAGCTGCTGTACAAATACTTGGCTGTAACTGAGGTCCCTGGAGAGAAGGGCATTCACTGATGTGACTGTAACCCTCTCTGTTCCGTCTGCTCCACAATGGAGCTCAAGGGAAGCTCCTCTCCAAGCTAACTCTGGAGTTCATGTTCAGATACTGTGAAGAGAAGGGAAATGTCACTGCAGGCCAATCCTGACACCTGCAGTCCTGTGCGTAAAGCTGCTCACAGTAATGGGAATGCTCATATAAGTAAGGAACTCCCGTGGTGAAAGTCTGCAAGGGTGAGTCCCTGGGTTGTTGGACTCCTTTGCAAGAAAGCATGCGAGAAAAGCAGACTGGTTCCTTTTCTCTAGGGTTCCATCAGTGTAATTCTAAGAGAGAAAGGGATGGGGTCAGTTGCTCAGTTTCAGCACCTTGAGCATTTTGAGTTCTGATCCCCAAGTTAAAGAAGTCTCTGCTCTGCCTTGGGCTACTATGACCAGGCCTGGAAAAGTCAGATGGACGTTCTTTGTCATGAGGAAGCAGTGGTTTGCCATTAGAGCATGGAGGGACTCTGTTTTATGGTGTGGAGGCTGCATCCTAGGCAGGAACTGTGAAGATTGTGTTTGGCCATCAGCAGAAATTATTCTGAAAAAGCTTCAGAGCAATTGCAGTTTAAATAATGATTACAGCTTCATATTTGAGGTGAAAAAAGAAAGGATTACACGAAATAAATAGCAAAAAAAATCATTGTCCCTGCACAAACATAACATATTCCTGCCTATGAAACATCCCTTGCAAATTACTGCCTTTTAGGTTATGTCAGATATTTAAATGAACCCTTTAGAGCTAAAATACAGTACTCTGAAATGAGGTTAGAAAAATTTAAAAAGGACTAATGGGAAGTGTGTACAAAGCTCTCTTTAAAACAGATTTCCCACCTGGATAGCTTATGAGCGTGAGGCCTCAGTAGACGTAGAGCCGGTCTGCGATGGCGGCGGGCATGTGGGTCATGATCTGCATGCGCAGCCACCAGTAGTAATCCATGGGGTGGTAGCGGGTGTAGGGGGCCGTGGAGGTGAGCGCGTGCGCCACGCTCTCGATGACGGGCGACGTGTCCCTGGAGCCGCTGTTGCAGTACGACTCCATCTTGCTGACCTGCTCGTCAAAGTACTTCCGGCCATAGTCCTTGCGCACGATCTCGGGCAGCTCGTCCCACATCTTGTCGGCGATGGCCTTGATGCGCTCGGGGCTGTACAGGTTGGTGCCCGCGATGAAGTTGCCGGGCTCCACGATGCTCACCATGACGCCCTGGGGCTGCATCTCGTAGCGCAGGCAGTCGGAGAAGGCCTCCACGCCGAACTTGGTGATGCAGTAGGGAGAGCGGGCAGGGCTGCCCATCCGCCCCATCATGCTGCTGATGTTCACCACGCGACCTGGGCAGAGCACAGCTGAGCTATGGGACCTGGCCTGGAGCAGGTACCAGCCACACACCACCCAACATATTCCCGAACATGCACCCACCCACCTGCCCACTGCCCACTGCCAGGCAGACCTGCTCATGGCTCTGCCTCAGCAGTGCTGGCTTAGGCAGTGCCCTTCAGGTTTGTGCTCCTGACAGAGCCTGCAAAGGGGGAAACAGGATTGCTCAGCAGCAATTTGGACTGAGCTCAGAAAAGTAAAGCGGGAAAAAGGAAAGGCTCTGGCACCAAAGCTAAGCTTGTTTATTTGCAAATCAAAGGCCAGTGGTGGCTCAGAGTGTCTGCTTCTCAAAATGGAATAGATTGTTCCTGTACCACCAATGGGCAGAGCAGCTTAAGTCCACTGCACTCTTCCATGTGACAACTGGGTTATGGCTCCAGGAACAGAGGCCTTTCTCCCTGCCAGAAGCCATCCATTTGGGCTGGGGAAAATGCTGGTAAGAGGCTGTGGATGCTGTAGTCTCAGTAGAGGTTGGAGTTCTGTGCACCTTCTACCAAAGCTCATTGCTAAGTTGTGTTAGAAAGGGAAACTTTGACCTCAGAAGTGGATAGCCTTCCTTGGTGGAAGAAGGGCTACCCAGGCCACATCCAGCCCAGGTCAGCAGCACAGGGCAGTACTGTAAATGCCTGTGGAGGCCTCAAGAGTGAAAAATACTCTCATTTAGTCAGGTAGTAGGCCCTAGCACAGGAAAGCTGTTGCCTCTTTATGCTGAGACCCATGCAAACTCTAGGTCTGCATGTCATTGCTGTACAACCCCCTCTTTTCCTGCATCACAGGCTCCCAGAGTAACAGTGCAAAATAACAACTTCCCTGCAAGAAGCTTTTTGCACTGCTGCTGCCCACCCTGTCACAGCTGATTTTTATATAGCAGGGAGAAATGCTCCTGGCACTGTAATTGATTGTGAGCTGCAGTTTCTGAACAGGTAAAAGAAGATATAATGGATTAGATCTTGTGTGGGATGTTGCAGGAGAAGGCAACACATATGGGAAAGAGAAAGAACTGGTTTTCAGGCCTGCTGTGTAACTCAGAGAGGTGAAGCAATCCGTTTGTCTGCTGGGGACCACATTGTATCTCTGAGGGCAGGAAGGTGTCAATGGTGCAGAGAGAAGTGCCACAGACCTTCTGGCCTCTAGCACAGCAAAGGGGGGCCTGCTACAGGGAGAGCCAATCAGGAGCTCTGTCACTCACCCTTAGACCTCCGGATGAGCGGGAGGAAAGCCTTGGTGGTTCGCACGGTGCCCCACAGGTTCACTTCAGCTACCTCCATGTAGGTGTCCATGCTGGTGAATTCAACTTCCCCAAACGTGGAGATCCCAGCATTATTAACCAGCCCCCAGAGCCCTACAAGACAAAATCAAGCACCATTAGTTGTGCTAGGAGGTTATTGAACCACACAACAGAGCTTTTCATTATGACTTGTGATGGTAAAGACCAGATAGAAGAGAGTCCAGAGTGCACTTCAGTCTCCTGAGAAAATAGAAGCACCATGGAGATCTGCCTGTACCACCCAACACTGCAGCCACAAAGTGCTGTCAATGAGGCTTCCCAGGAAGTTCTGAGCCAGCAGAGAACTTCAGCCTTGTATAAGCTGTTCTCCTTGCCACTATTTTTTTATCCATCATAATTTTTTAAAAGAAGCAAAATACATAATGCAAATAATAAGACTAGGAATGAACTTGTAAGAAACAAAAGAGTAATTCTTTCAAAGTAAAATCCCTTCTGTCACCATAAGAACTAGAGTGTCTGCAGTGCTGGGAAGGAGGGTGTAGGCATGGGTGAGCATGCATGCCATGGCCTCTCCCTTTTATTCTGCTGCAGCCAAAATGGCAACAACTGAAGCTACCTATTCATTTGGCAATAAAAAGAAAGATTTGAAAGGAATTTTAAATAAAATTAACTCATTTAATATAATATTCTAATTGTACAGGAAACATGCTGAGAAAGGTCTGAGAAAGGCTTCTGTCTCTCATTTAGAAAAACTCCCTTTTATCTGTTGACTGACTGTGTCCAGATCTGTGTTATCAGAAGAAGCCCAGGAAAGGCAACTTCATCCTGGCCTGTGCTTGAGAATACAGAGCTAGAAAACTTAATTTATATAGAAGATCCATATGTAAAAATTAAATACAAATAAAATAAAAAGAAATTGGTTTGTGAAATCCAAACCAAAACATTACTGGTTGTTCTGCTTAAAACAACCTTCTGCTGAATGTGAATATCCTTTAGGAGGAACATGTACTTCAAAAGGTGGAAAGGTTTCAGAAATGTATGAGCAAAGGCAATTTTCACAGCATTGGAGCAGAATTTGCTGCTCACCTCAGTAGAATGAAGTAGGCAGGCTAAGAAAATCAGTACAGCTACCCCCTGAACTGTAAATGGTAGTATCTACAATAGCATTAATGATACCCAGCTGGCTTCATGGGAAATTCTTTGGAAAACCTCTCAATTTCCTTTGCTGTTTGAAAGAGTAGAGGACATATTTCCATTTGTAATTCCCAATCTTTGGGCATGGGGCAGGTTTTACAACAGAAAGGGAGTCACAATGAACTTCAGTTCACAGGAACAAAGTACTAATCCCAGACCTTGAACACCACTCTGGTTTTTGCCAGTGTCCCTACAGGAGCTAGTGGAGAACAAAGCAGTTTTCTTTGTAGATGCTGTGTGAAGTGGGAAGCTCCTTTCTGACGTGGTACAAAATTCAAACAGGCCATTTGCTCTGCCCTGCTGCTCCTCAAAGATTCATGTCCTTCAATCACATGCTCAGCTTTTGAAATACACCCTGACAATGCTCTCAGAGGCCAGCCAAGGAAGCTCCTGTCCCTCTGCAGCCTCAGAGCCCATTGCACACACCCACCTTTCTCTGGGTCCTCGAGGCTGCCTTGCACATGCTCCACTGCCCGGTCCATTTCTTTGCTGTCACAGACGTTGAGCTGCACAGTTCTCATTCGATCGCTGTTCATGGCATCCAGCTCCTTGGAGCCACCCTCTCCCTTGTCCTAGAGGGGAAGAAAGTGCTGGTTTCAATCTGGCTAAAGAGCTGTGCAGAATATCAAATGCCTACCAACTATCAAATCAAACAAAATAGTGCACAGGGCAGTCACAGAATATTCAGGACAGTCCTGCAGCCTTAGGAATAAGGGGAGCAGACAGGACCGGTCCTGCAGAACACCATTCCTCAAACATCTCCATCTGACCATGAGTCCTGTACCAAGTCAGCTGGTACAAACTACTTTAACCTCCAAGAAGGCAGCCAGAGGTGCAGCAAGGCACCCAGCAAGCACCTCCTGTTCAGTACAAGCTCCAGCACTTTTATTCTGCAGTAAGGACATGGCATTCCTAATAAGTGTGCATGCCCTGAGGACACAGTGGCTCCCCAGCAGCAGTCTGCTCCTGATGTGCAGGTGGGCTGTGAAAAACAAACCCATGGAAGTGATACTGAAGTTTCAGAGTCATTTCCTCTACATCAGGGCTAGGTCAAATATATCCAAGCCAAAGATTATGTTCCTTATTTCTACCTCCACTTTTATCTAACATCTAAAGACATCAAGTTTTTTCTGCTGCTAACATCAGCGCCAGCAATAATTATACTCTGATCAGAATTCTGTTTATGGTTTTGCTAGAGAAGCCTGTAGCACAGTGAAAAATCAGCTCAGTCTCCTGAAATTGTTTTTGTCCTACAGAAAGTATAATGGCTTGAAGACACATGGGAGGCCACTCAGCTAACTAAAGAGCTTTGGCATTTTCCAGTGTTTTCTGATGACAACTGCTGTTACCATTCTTGGCATGGCCACACAGATTTTGGAACATGGTGTGTGAGTTCAGCTAAAGAAGCAATATTTAATTACAGAGTGATATTGCAAAGCTTTCTGCTGATTTTTCTGTGAGGAAGTAAATACTGATCAAAGTCTAAAAGACTTCCGGCATGCTGCTGCATGTCAGCTTATGCTGAAATTGTCAGAGATTTTCCAAGAACATGCATTCAGTAGAAAAAGTACTGAAGACAACAAAAATAGAAGGAAGGTTTCAGTGACTGTTAGGTATGTCCACTGGAAATTGTGGCTTTTTAGCAGCTCAGACAGAAGAAATGAAACACATAAGTAACTTTGCAACTCTGAAGTTTTTTACTTCAGTCAACACAGAGGCAGGCTATTACTCTAAACAGTGTTTTTTAAGTTTGCTGTGTTCTTATATTCTCTAATGTTGATCTTCAGTTACAAAAGCTGAGTAGAAACACCTATCAAAAAAGTACTTATCTACCCTCTTTGTCTTGAACCCTTTCAAAAGGCAGCAAATTGTACCAAGTGTCCTGTTCTGCTGTGACGCCTGTAGAGGGAGCCCAGGTTAACAAATAAATCTTTGATTCAACACTGGGACACAAGACAGAGCTATCGGGACAGACACCTATTTTGAAAAAATGCAGCAGAAACAAACTACTAATTTAAGCAAAACTTAGTAATAATGCAAAAAAATAATAGCAGAAAGTTGGATACATTACAGAATTCTTGCAAATTCTCTTTAAATAGTGCCACTATTCAAGATATGTTTATAGTGATGAGTGAGCTATAAGATTAGATCAAACTAGCTGACCCACCCCAGGATATCCTGAGGAGTAAGTTTGTTTCTGTTAGGAAATGGCCGTGCAGCTAAAAAAAGTGCAGCGCTTCATAAGGAGAGAGAGACTAAAACTCTCTCCTGTTCTCCATGACCATCAATGCTTTGCCACACCAAGATCTCCTCCAGAGCATATCAAGGCTGTGTCACTAAGCTGTTTGTGGCCTCATTCTTCTCTCATTTGCACTAGTGGGATTCCATCATCCACCCAACTATTTCAGGGGACCCCCAATACACACCCCATGCATGGCTGTGCTCATGAATATAGAAAAATATGCTCAGAACACATGCTATAAAATCACTGGTGGTTTGGTGTATTTCAAAATTAATCAAAATAAGCCCTCCATAAATATATACAGAGTGAGAGCAGGGCCAAAGGTCCAGACCACAGCCCAACACCAAACTTTGCTTACAGTTAAGCCTATAAAATTAGCTTTGGGATTCCAGCTCTTCAGACATGGAACAGACCACAGTGTTGTGACTTAATTAAGAACCTCCCTAGACACCATTCAGTCCTGGTTCTGCTCTGTGAAATTCAAACACCTGTGTCTTTCCCTGTACCAACCACCCTCCCTCTCCTTGGCAGAAAGCTGTGCAGAGTGGAGAGGGAAGACTGCAGTTGCTATATGTCGCTGCACATGCCACAGGTGAAGAACAGTTTTTGTTTTCCCTACCTTTTGCAGGCAGCCAGCATAAATAATGAAACCTTTGTCATGCAGGTGCTTGGCCAAGGCAAATCCAAATCCTGAGTCACAGCCTGTTATGAGCACAGCTCTGCTGCCAATCTGCAAAACAAACCAGAACAAAATGCACTGGAACTGAGTATTTGATATCGGTGATTTGCAGCACAAAGAATAAGTCACATCCTTGGCCAGGAGCAGTGTGTTCTGGGGTTGTTCTCTACACTCACTGCCTCCTGCCGCCCAGCGCCACCTGAACACGAGGAATGACATTTTCAAGCTGAGTTCACTCCAGTGAGGCAGAATCACTGCCCTCCCAACATGGAGGAGTTCAGCACCTCTGGCAAACAGGCTTCCAAGGCAAAGAGACCGAGCAAACCACCATGCTCTGGCAGTTCACATCCATCTTGAAATCTGAAAATATACCAGACACTTCCCAAGACATCTTCCCTTCACCAGGAACTGCTCCTATATGCTCAAAGCAGGCAGGAGTCCACTCTTGTGTGCATGTAGCCCATAGGGCATGAAGAAGACAGTTTGACTGAAGAAAGGATATAGTTTAATCTTTCTGACTGTTCACTTATCTCTCTCTCTCTAGCATCTAAGCTCTCTAGAGCTGGGTTCTAAGGGCTAAGAAGATTCAAGTGGGGTTAATATGTGAAATTAGGACCAGTAGGTCATCACTCTTTTTGTCTGGTTGGGCTCTTTTGGTCTTCCTATTTTTCCAACTTAGAATTTAAATGGAAGTATACCTCCTTCCCTCTCCAAATTCCTTTTTTTAACCCAAAGACAGGCAGCAGTTAAATAACAAGCAGTTAAATAACAATCTAAAATAGTGCATCAGACAGCCCAACAGCAACAATTGCACATGCAAGGTGCTGCTGTGGGTGTGATTACATAATAATTGCCTGCAATTCACTCCGACTCATCTCTTTTAACAAGCTATAAATTTGGCTTTCCCCAGCATACCCAAGGACTGATCAGGGTGGAAGCTGGGTGGAAGCAGCAAAGGCTTCTCACACTGGAAGCCTGCAGTGATGTGAGGATCACATCTGAGTTCCTCTGAAACTCTGTTCCAGAGTTATGAAGCAAGTTCTGCATGCTCTAGCACTGCTTCAGTGCTGAGTTCTGTGCCACAAGACAGACAAGATGACAAAACATCATCCCTTTTGCCTGGCACTGCTCCTGGCAAGTCAGTATCTTCAAGGAGAGGGCTGCTAAAAAGGGCCACTCTCTTGATGAAGTGGTGAGGACACATTGATTTATTTACATGTCTTTAAACAACTACTCTCGAGAAAGAGTGCTTTATTAAGAATTTGTCATGCAGATTCCCTCCACTGTAAGGTGGAACATTTAATCTGCTGAGTGAGTTCCAAAAATAGAAAAAACCCACTCGTATGATTGTTTATTTCCATGCTTAGCAGCACATACCGTGCTACGTCAATGGGAGCTCGGTGTGGAAAGAATGTGGAGCATGCTCGAGAGGTCCAGCTTGCAGTCTTTCTGGCAAACTGGAAAGATGAAATTGGTCACCAGGCTTCAGGGATTTTAAAACCCCTGCTCAGCAGAACCAGTTCCTGGAAGCCACAGTCACACTCACCTGATCGACTTCATTTGCATAAGAGCGGCTGCCACACGGGGACAACAGAGGGAGGGAAAATCTCTGCACGGGCCTGTTAAAAAAACCCAAACCAACAGAACAGTCAGATGTGGAATATCTTATCCATAGCCTGCTGCAGCAACACACACATGAAAAGGAATGTAGTGCTGCCTACATACATGATGTAGATTGTCATTTGGGAAGACAGAATCTAGTCTATACTTCTCCTTACTCTGAGCCTGTGTGTTTCCTACAGTATGACACATTTGTTTCTCCAAAGACCTTGATGCTATTTCCAGCTGCAGAAGCTGTCTGGGTATTACAAAGTATTCTAAAATAGCTCCTGGTCTGGAGGCACAGAGCTGCATTCACCCACAAAACGGGCAGTGCAGTGTTTGCATTTTCAAAAGCAACAACACCCTCACTTAAGATGTGCACAAAGTTGGGGTATGGGAAGTTATTAATTTGTCTGATGAAGGTATTCTGCTGCGGCTTTGTCTCTGACACCCAGCCTGAGGCTGAATTTGCTTGGATTTGTCTCACTCCTTTTACACACAGCTCCATCCTTATTTCACCCTGGATGGCACTTCTTCCCCATTAAATACACTTAGATTTTACATTGCCTTTTTAAGCTAAGAAACACTGTCTTTGAGCAATACCTGCCATGCAGATCTGAAGCTCCTCCTCATAGTACGTGTGACTCCCAGAAGACAAAACATATTCACAAAGACAAACCAGAGCAAAGCAACAATGCCTTCCAGGAAATGAGATTCCATTTAGAAAAGCTATGTTACCCAGTAGCATCACTCTGTCTTAAGTCTTGCCATCATTCATCAAAACTGGGCCTGAACAACAAAGCGGCGTAACCCAAGCTCTGTCCTTGTCAGGCACCTCTCTGGACTTTATCAGCTTTTTCATTTTTGCTTTGGGCACTGACATTGCCCTCCAGAAGCTTTTGGCCTTCCCTTGGACTTGCTGTGCTTCATCTACCCTCTGGCTCCTCCAACAGCATCCATCCTTCCCAGAGCTAATCTTCAGGCTGCTTTTTGGTTTCTAAGTAAATTTGCATAATCATTCACAATTATCTCCAGCTCAGACATCACAGGCTCTTGCAGGGTGACCTGTGCTACACTGCACAGCAGCTTGCAGATACTCTCGCCTCTGAGCCACATCTCAGGAAATCAAGGTATCTGTGAAGGCAGAAGCTTTGAACCAGATGGGAAAGGAGATGACACATTCAGGCAAGGGTGTTCACTCACACCCTCCTGAAACAGTTAAGCTGTTTTTCTAACTTAGAGTGTCACAAGCCAAATCAGCTCTTGAAATAGCTATAGCAAACTTAATTGCTGCAAAGGTCAGTCCCCAGGCAGTGTGTGTTAACATCACTGACCTGCAATCCTGGATTGAAACTTTTACCTCAACACTAAGATTCTTGGTGTGTCTTAAAGTGCCCAGAAATGTTCCTAACATTTCTTACAGTTGAATGAACTTGGGTTTTATTTTTCAGTGTCATGGTTGACCCTGTTATTTCACTGCAGAGCACTGATTTGCTGCACTCAATTCACAATAATCTGTAGAGAATACCTACTAGACATTCTGCCTATCTTGACCTGAAGGCAATGGCAAAAGAAGAACAGATGCTGGCTGCTGCTGAGCAAGAAAGTCATCAGCAGGAACAGCCAGGAAGTGATGTGAGCCCCCACATGGTACCATAAGCCATTTTTGTCATTCTGCATCACTGAATTCTAGAGACCACAACAGAGACTTTAGAATGCACAGGTGGTCCTCAAATTGAATTTGTGCTTGTAATCGTGCACTGCCTCTTGTTCAGTTCCACCAAAAAAAGGAGTCATCAGCTTGAAGAGTCAAGTACAAAAATGCTGCTTCAGTGCATTAAGACACTGGTATAGTGGCAGCACTGCCTTTCAATGAACAGCTGGATTTCCATTGCAGGTTTAGCAACTTGTGGGGATTTCCAAATGCAACACAGGTTTGCCCTGAGTACAAGACACACAAAGCACAAATACACAGTAAGCAAAACAGAAGACGGAAGAAAAAAAACAAGAATATGCTGAAAATTCTTTCCTCAACTTAATAAAACATTTATTTGTATTTTTAAGGCCACAGCAGATTCCTGCAGGTGAACTCTGGTGTATGTGGAGCAAACAGGAGATAAAAGACCTATGTCTGTTTGCACAGGAAATCTCTTAACAGCATAGCTATCTCCAACACCCAGTTACCAGAGCCACCCTTGACCGTGGTGATGCTGGACACCCCCATCAGCAGCAGTAGAGCAACACTGGAGGTGGCAGTTCTTGTTTAACAGGCCATCAGCCCCTTCTAAATGGCTTATGTACTATTAGTAGTACCACACTGCTGTTCGGGAGCCCTGCTCAAAAACAAAGCCAGGAAAAGCACTCAACTTGCTCAGAATTTGGACTAAGAGGTTCCAATCATACAGCAATATAAATGTTGGGGTTTTTTTCAGAGATAGAAATTAGAATTAGATAGGCAATTTTCTGTTCATTTGCAGAAAAGAACCAGCTTAACTACTCAGTCCACCTCTATTTCTCAGTAAAACCTTCCCTCTCAACTTCCTTATTTCATGGGATTTGCTGCCTCTTTAATCACAGGAAGTCACAGAAATATATGACAGTTTCTTGCACTGAAGCAAGGCCTACTTGCTGATATTCCAAAAAATCCTCTTGATGGATACTGAATGAATGTTCTTTTTAACTGAAATGTAAAAAAAAAAAAAAAAAAACAACAAAAAATCCAACATGTTGCCAACCCCTCCTTGCATACAGAGTCCATCTCTGCTGTGCTCAGCTCAGTGACTGAGCCCTGGCACAGGTTGTCCAGGCAGATTCTAGAGTACCCATTCTTGGAGATGCTCAAAAGCCACCTGAACACAGCTCTGGGCAACCAGCTCAGAGAAGCCCTGCGTTAGCAGAGTGGCTGGACCACATGACCTTCAAAAGTTCCTTCCAACCTCAACCACCTTGTGACTCTGTAAATAAACTGTCCCACTGAAATCAAGTGAGTCTTTGACATGTGCTTTACTCAAGATGTCACTCTTTCCTCTTTTCCACCAAGTTACTTACCTGAAGCCATTCCCTGGGTCCTTGAGATTCAGGGCTTTCACGGAGAAGTTCAAGAGAGGGCGGGACAGCTTGGTGGCCAACATGTTTTCAACTAGCACACTTTACCAAAAGCAAAACTATTCTTCCTTAGCTCTGCAACACAAGATAGCACCTCTGTTTTAGTTGCTCAATT